>NW_008481325.1:0-3352 GCF_000622305.1 Nannospalax galili
AAAAAAAAAATCAAGAAGGCTTGTAAAAACCTCTTTCCTCTGACCTGGAGGTATCTGATCACTTGGGGCTAGGGATCTGTTATCCAGGCTACAGGGCCATGCAGGTAACACTGTAGGCACAGATGAGTAGCTGGATATTTGTTCAACTAGGAAAAATAAAAAGATCAAGAAAATTGCTCTGAGCACTAAAAATCGATGAAGGGATATTGTAATAACAGTTCCTTACAGGTGTTCAACACCACACAGTTTACAACCTGGTTTCCTGTCCCTTTTAAGAAACAAAGGGATATACTCAGAGCAAGCAAGGACCCTGCTGCCCAACACACTGTAACCTCCACAGCCTCAGCTTCCTCATATTTGATGTGGGTGCATCAGTGTCTGCCTTCAGAGCAGAAGTTAAGCCCTATCACTCCCATTAGACAGCAAAGGTGCAGCAAGACAGAGTTCACACCATGCTGGCTCTTATCTTGGAATTTGGGCAACATTGACAAAGTTCAGCTCTAGGGATGTCCACATGCACCAGACCACCCTGATATTAACATTCGTTTTCAAAGGAAGAAATGTGGGCCACATTTGCACAGCATGAAACCAGAGAATACTAACATTTCCAAACTATGGTTGACATTTCCCAAACGCAAAGAACAAACTCCAGTCTTCCATGTTAGTGGGAATACTGGGTAAGGTTGACACAGGACATAGGTAAAATGGGGACTTTTGCTTCCTGTAATTATTATTTTAAAATCTGAATTATCTGAATATATGCACAAAAGGAAAAGAAACCAACCTTGTGGAAGGTAAGTATTTCTCTCCACGACACCCCCATTTCTCAATTCTCTCCAGGTTTAAAGTTGCACATTAATTAAAACTCATATACTTGGCCTTCACAGGCATGAATTCAGCCAACCATGGATGAGAAGTATTCAGAAAAACAAATCCTGCACTATCCCTAACATGTAGAGAGTTTTACTTGACATTATTCCTTAAACAATGCAGCATAACAACTATTTGCATAGTATTTACATTGTGTTGGGTATTTGTAATCTAGAAATTATTTGAATTATGTAGGAAGATGTGTGTACATTCTGTGTAAACAGTATTCAGTTTTCTGGAGGAGACTTGAGCATCTCCAGGTTCTGGCATCTAAGAAGGAAGCCTGTAAGCACCTGTCCCTGGGATACTAATAAATAACATACTGTACAGGATTGAATGAATGAATGTGCATTCACTTATTCATTTCCCATCCATTGCCTCGTCCTCCTAAAACAATCTTGTTGAACCGTTGAGCAGGTGTGCTCACTGCCCCATTTTTACAGATAGGAAGAGCAGTGGGTGACTTGGGAATCAGCCTTTTGTGGTCTGTTTTCCAAGAGAAGGATGGGCCTGGCATCTGGCCCCATGACTGGGGACATTTCACCCCACCCCATCCCCCATCAACACTCTATCTATTCAGACCAAATTCTGAACCTGAGGGCCATGTAAGAGGTATGTGGCTGAAGAATTCAAGTAAGCACCCATCGATATCTGACAGCAGTAGAGGACATGTAGGCCAGTGCCTCTCTAAGTGTGCGCTTCTGACCAGCAAGCTCAGCAACATTCAGACTTGTCAGAGATGCCAGTTTTCAGGCCCTGTGCCAGACCTACTGAGTCTGAAACTCTGGAGGAGAGACCCACAAGCCACAGTTTGCCAGCCTTCCAGGGCATCGATGCATACCATGTGTGGGGAGCACTGGTCTAGCCTAATGACCACCCACGTCATAGGACAGAGGAAAAGGAATGAGGTCTCCTTTAAGATACTCCTTCCTTCTTTCTCCCTCTCCAGACCCTCTTATCCTCTACCTGGCCCTGCCTGTGAGTCTGCCCCCTCCTGCCAGTGTGCCCACACCCTTCCTTGGGATCATTCATCTTTCTGAACAGTTCTGGAATTTTGTTTTCTCCTGCTCACAGCCTATTCCACTGTAGCCAGACACCATAGGACTTTTCCTGCCCTACCAGGGGACAACTGGGACCTCTGAGCTGACAGGGTAGGCTTTAATCCCGTATTAGGCTCTACCCCCAACAGTCAAGGTCATTGACTGTCTTTTCTTGAAAGCTTAAGGGCAGAGTTCTTCTTTCACCAAATAACTGATTTTTCTTTCGAATGCATCATGTTCTAGTCTAAAAGAGAACTGGGAGTTCTTCCTGTTAATGTGACTGGACCCACTCATCGTGAAATAAAGGTAGGCCCTTACTATATCGGAACATCCCCTTCTTCCTCCCTGGGCCCATTTTCACCAAGAGGATAATATTTATCCAAAACTGGCTGAGTCACCCAGACTGGCCTGATTCATTTATTTCCTGACAGGGAGGGGTACAGTTCACTCTGTTCTCCATCACTCCCTGCAGAGGAACGAGGCCAGGAAGAGCAGCAACAGGGACTGGTGATGCCACTCACCAAAGGGACCCAGCCTGGCTGTGTGCTGTTTCAACCCCATCAGTACTCAGACAGGAGCAACCAGCAGCCCCAGGGAAACTAACGCCTATTTGTCCCTGCAGATTCCCCACCTGGTTTGGGTTGAGCTGCTGATAGAATTTCAGATGCTTAGTCATACTTTTTTGAGTAAATATCATGGTAAAAAGACATGACATTTCCGGGGCCAGTCTTCAGCATTAATAAAAGATTCAAGAACAGGGTGACCTTTTCACAAAGGATTTGTAAATGCCAAAAACTACATAAAACCTCTCTTTCTGAGGCAGACAGGATTGTCACAGCTCAGCATTTATTCTGCCACATGTGAGACTGGCTCTGCTTTCTGCCAGGTCCGTGTGATATTGGTGAGGAGCTGAGGACACAAGGCGGGGGGGGGGAAGGAAAGGAGAAGGAGGGAAGAGGGTGGGGAGAGAAGAGAAGGAAGAAAGAAAGGGAAAGGGAAACCAGCAGGGGGTGAGGAGAAAAGAAATGAAAGGCAGGTTTGCAGAAGGGCCACCTGGGAAAACGTGTGGGTGGCCTAGGGAAGGAGGTACTTAATTGAAGGCCATCTCACTAGAGAAGCTTCCTTATGCAGCAGATGATGATTAATCCAGAAACCCACAACTGGCCAACATGCAGAGAACAAGAGGCTGCAGAGTGCGTATACCTCAACAGGACACCTATGTCAAACTTCTGCCCCCAAGGCTCAGGGATCATTTCAGAAGAGGGGGCAGGAAGATGGTAAGAGCCAGAGGTGGCGGATGACCACAGGAAATGGGGCCTTCCAAACAGCTGGTCAGTTACTTATATGAACTCACATCAATGGTGACAGCGTGCACAAGTCCCTCATAAGCGCAAGCCAGACAAAATCCCAGCACAGACATGGGGAAGTGGGTAAGAAATCCC
>NW_008481326.1:0-3364 GCF_000622305.1 Nannospalax galili
CTATAGGAAAAAAAAAAAAAAAAAGTAAATTTGAGGCTATAATATTTTTGTCCAACTGAGCTTTTGTATAACGGTAATGAAAGTATTCTTAAGCATGCAATTGCCTCAGAGGATTAGCACAAAGACTCTTTTGACCCAGCTCTCAGAGGAAGTGTTTTTGTGAAACAGAATGTGTGCAAAAATCACAAAGCAATATACACAGACACAAAAGGGAGGACGCGGCTGAAGTCTGTGGTTTTTCTCAATGAACACTGACATCTCACAGGAACAGCAAAGTAGAATAATTTGGATCAGGACCTGAAAATAACGAGCGTGATGGGGCTCAGAAACACTGGGTTTCCAGTTTCTGCATGTATACTTTGTGCCGTGGAAATAGGCTCACGGTTGCCAAACACAGGGGATTTGCTGACTTGAAAGTAAGGATTCACTAAGCAAGCAAACCGAGACAAACGAACAAGTTCATGATTGTTCAATTTTAAAGTCTGTAATATTTTGATAATTTTGTGTAATTATTTAGATAAGGGTCCTCCCAAAGCTTGTACATTAAAGGTTTAGTTACTAACCTGCAGGACCTTTATGAGGTGGGACTTAGGGAAGAAGTTAGGTCATTGGAGGGTATGCTCCTACAAGGGTCATTGGGACCTTAGCTCCTTCCACCACTCCTTGGAGGCACTCCACAGTACCTCCACCATGGGGTACTGTGTTACCATCAGCCCAAAGCAACAGGATGTGTGGACTGATGCCCCTGACATTGTGAGCCAATGTATGCTTTTCCTCTTTCTAAGTTGATTGGTTCAGGTTATTTTGTTACAGTAACCAAAACTGACTACACAGTTTTCAAATTGTGTTAGTTTCCATAGTAAGTTTTCAAATCTAAGAAATAATCCCATACTGTTATGTTAGGAAAGCTCTATCTAGAATTTGTATTTACTGCAGATGTTTGACTAGTTTCCTTCGATGCCTGAATTCTAAACATAGCATTTGCTAAAGGAATGGTCACCATATTGAATTTTACCATTAGTATAAACTAAAGGTCCGTTATTTAAAGAACTTTGCATTTCTTTCTTGAGGCTCCTCCTTAGAATGTTGTAAGATACCATAATACCCACCAATCGCATTAAATACTAACAAGTTTCATTTAGGTTTCAAGCACAGAATATCAAACTTGTGGCAAAAAAAAAAAAAAGCCCAACAGGCTTGTTTTTCCTAATATGACTTCTCCAGCCTTAACTTTCACAACATAGGATGCTAAAAAACAGAACAATTATGTTATATATTAATAGTGAATGTTCTGAGATCACACAGAAGTGCAAAGTGTACTTCTGGTCCGTAGCACAGGCAGAATCTTGGTATGATCTAAGTCAGACATTTTTTTCACTTCCAAAATATTTTGGAATTCAACCCAAAGCTTATAGATTGCTAGATTACATCTTAGAATACATTTTATCACTTAAAAATACACTATAGTCAATACAGAATATTTTGAGAATATAGAACAAGAAAGAGACAGAAGTTATTGCTCTCTGTTTGCTAGCTATGCTTCCCTTTAATATTTGTATTAACCCTGCCACTTAAAACAACATTGAGCTATGTCTTGTTTCCACCCCAGTACCTAGCCCAGGATCTGAGACATACCTCTGAATTCCTTACTTCTTTGAGAGTGCACTCTGTATCAGTCAAGGTTCTCTAGAGGAACGGAAAGATGGAATGGGTATGTATTACCAAGGGGACTTTTTAGATAGGCTTACCACCAAGACTCAGAGTTTTTTTTACTGGCCTGTCATCTATCTTGGTCGCTGCCAGAAGGGACCACTCACCCTGGGGCATTTCTTCCCCCTAGTTAATCCTTCCCCCAAATACCCTTATACACTTGCCTAGAAGCTTATCTGGAAGTTGAATCCAGATCTGATCAAGTTGATGACTAAGATTAACCACCACAGAGAGTTTATCTGTCAGAGATTGTGATTACATGACTATTTCCTGGAGCTGCTGTGGGCATGAAATGGGAAAGGCGACAAAGCAGTGAAGAATCCCATGACCGGACTTCTTATTAATATGATTATTGTTAAATCATCATCTTGTTGAAATCAGGAATCCCTGGGGCTGGTCCCTACTAGTTCAAATTTCTCTTGAATCTCTTCTCTAACCTGAGTCAGAGGCCAAGGTTACATTTAGAGGCACTGTTGACATTGAACACACCATTTTCTACTTTGTTTCAAAGGAAAAGTCCCTGTAGGTAGAGACTTCACACATCTCCAGGAAAGCAGTCATCTGAAGCTACATTTTAAGTCATTTCGATATAATACTCCCTGTTTGTAAACTGAGACTCCTCAACACAAGGTGAAAATACAGGCTTTAAGCTTTCAGTCCTGAGAGTTTTGACAACTGACTACATCCACGTAAAAGATGTGGAACATCTTTCATCCTCCTGGAAAATTCCCTTGCAGTCCTTCTGGTCAAATCCTTCCACTGTCAAATGTGCCTTCTCACAGCTGACAGCCGAAGCCTGCTTCCTGTCCATGTGGATTGGTTTTGCCTGTAGCATTTGGATTTCATCTGTGCAAATTCAGACAACAAGTACCCTCTGTGCCTGACTTTTTTTGCTTAGCACAATGTCTTTGTGATCCATCCACATTACCATCTCTGCCATCTATGATGTTTTCAATTATTCAAAATGTTATCAAGCAGAGGGAAGAAAGACCAAGGGAGAGCTGTCCATTTGAAAGGCCTGAGCTGAGACCCTGGTGCTGTTTTGGTTTTGCACTCTTATGCAGATTGTATAATTCAGACTGACTGTTTTGATAGATCTTTGTAAACCTCAACTTCCTTAGAATTACTATAGAAATGATCACCTCCAAGGTTTCTGTCAAAATGAAGATAAAGTAGGTAAGAACATGGTGCTAGACACTTACATAAGAGTTGGTTTTTAAAAAGGTTGTGCTCAATCTCAATGCAGCTGACCAGTCACAGATATTGACTAATTACACCTCCACATCCAACCATGGTAGGATTGAAGGTGATAGAAACTGGTTTTCTGTTTCATACATGTAACATCTTATTTCCTACCATGGGATATGATTTCAAGGTTTGGAAGCGATTGTTTATAATAATATATAATTTTGGAATTGAATCAAACAAACAATAAACACACAGAGCCAACAACAAGGCCCTGTCCCTCATTTCTGAATATGTATATGTGTATTTGTGTGTGTGTATCCATGCATGTGTCTATCCATGCATGTGTGTATCCGTGTGTGTGTATATCCATGCGTGTATCCGTGTGTGTATCCGTGTGCGTGTATCCATGTGTGTATCCATGCATGTGTGTATCCATGAGTGTGTGTATCCATGCGTGTGTGTATCC
>NW_008481327.1:0-3353 GCF_000622305.1 Nannospalax galili
TTTTTTTTTTTTTACAAAAAAATGCCACAGATAAACCAAATAGAGTCAAATAGAACATGCATAAACAAGGACACTATCCATGGAACTTTAGTACATGCAAAAGATCACATCTCATATCAGTGGGGGAAATATGGATTTCTAAACTTGAGCTAGTATTTCAAGTCTTTCTTCGTTTTATCTCTTTCCTTTCTTCTTTATCTTTTAGAAACAATAGTGGAGTCAATTTTTTAAGTAAACTAAAGCACAGTTGATGATGAAACTGGTCTAGGGAGCTGAAGATAAAGCAGAAAATGATAAAATCTCTTTATTTGACAGGATCTTGCAATGCAGGTTTTCACTAAAGAAGGTTCTCAATTCTGAATAAATCTATGAACAATATATTTTCTTTCTTTCTCATTCAACACTCATCATTATTTATACATATATCTTTCCATAATTTTGAGTTAGGATATAGATCAGTGTTGATAGGTAAAATGGCCTGTGATGAGAACTGAATGTAGCTCACATATGTTTAGCAGGTACAGAGACTGGGCTTAAAAGGAAGATTAACAATTAAAGTAGCAAAGTCAAGACCATCGAGGAAGATATTTAAGAGGGCTTGTAGATGAGTGTGAGATGACCAAAATGACTAAATGGAGCCACAGGCCTCTTGGCCAGTGATGGCAGGTCAGCTGCCATCTCCATCCCAAAGTTCTTGAGGGTCATGTTTGAGGCACAATTGTCCCTTCCTATACCCTTACTTCTAATGTAGCAAAGCGTAAGATATTAACTAAAGAGAACTTCTAAGGAAGCCTCTGTTTATTTCTGGAGATAACACCAGACCATCTCCTGGTCAATGAGGTAAACTGACATTGCAGCAGCACCTTTGTGTCTGTGACAGAGTTAACTTTCTGCCATGGTAAAATACCAATTAGCTCATGTAAATATGAGAACAAAGAGAACTTTAGAATATTCATTAGTACCTGAGACAGCTGCAGGTTTGGAGGTACCAAAAACATCCAGGGACTAACACTGATCAGGCAGTCAATGTCAATGACTAACAAAGTCAGACTCTGAGGTGGACTTAGGGTCCTCAACCATCCCTAACATGGTGGGCGGCACATGAAGATCTCCCTGAATAGGCCATGGGGACACATAGAGATTGTGTGCTCTTCACTGGTTTGAACCACAATAGCCCAACAAACCAATGGGAACTTACCTCATTCATTGTTAAATTTCTGCCATGGGCCTTTAAAATCACCTACACAAGGAATTTCCACAGCATTTTCTGCTCTTGGAATTTTCCCTCATTCTCTGGAGTTTCCTATTTTCTTAATTTCTCACTTTATTGTAATTCTTCTTAAAGTTTGCTTCCACTTTGCATATAACCATGAGTGTCTGCATCTTTGATCTTCATTGCTATGAGGAAAGACTCTTGTAGCTACTGTCTTAGTTACTAGTAGTTACTGTCACTCTGGTGACCTTTGAATGACTGGCATTTTAGAACCCTGGTTCAAGGACAACTGGGCCCAGAATGTTCCTAAATTATTAAAAAATCTTACAACAATTTTATTTCATATTATATTGTAAATTCATGTATTTAAAATAAGTAATTGTAGCTTATAGATGTGTTACTACTGTATGTTACATTGTGTAAATAAATCATTAATATATTCATAAAATACATTTTAATGGACATTTCAATTTTTCACTATTTATATGATTATATACATAGATACATAATATGTACATCCCTTTCGTTATATTTATTTATTGGTTTAGAGAGGCAGGGCTCATATTTTACTGCATGTGTGTGGATGTCAGAAAATAACTTTCAGGAATCGATGTTCATTTTCCACCATATGGCCCCAGGGTTTCAAAACCAGGTTGTTGGGCTTTGGTGGAAAACATCACAGGCTCACAAAATGTGGATCATTATTATTAGGTAATGTCCATTTGTTTCCAGATATGTTGAAACGTAGTCACTCTTGTAATGCAGAGTAGCAAGAGTTTCAGTGATTCAGCTTTTATAAGTCACTGATTATTTTCGGTTGAAACAGTACATCATCGTGGGATGCACTCACCATTAATTTGTATTTATCTAAGTGATTTTAAAATAAAGCTTTCATATGAAAACTTTTGTGATGCAACCAAGGATATTGGATCATCAGGTGTGTGAGTACACTGGGATTATTGCCAGCCATGGTGTTACTGGCCTATCATATTTAGACCCCATGCCCTATCTGCACCCCTCCTATTGTCAACCTGACCAGATTTTCAGGCACCCTGCAATATGGATTAAGGCTAATCAAGTCAAATCTGTGTCCCCAAATGCCCATCTACTGAAGCCTGGTTAACCGACTTAGTTACACAGCCTTAAAGAATTCCTGACTCTCCCCTCCCAGTACTTACTGGTTATCAATACTCCCTTAGCTAAAGTTGGGATTTCTTCCCCACCTTTTCAATTCTGTGCTAAGATTTTGTGTGACTTGAGCTCGCATGGGTCTTTTGCATGCTATTACTATTGCTGTAAGTTTACATGAGTAACTCCCCATCTGCTGGAAAACTATGTTTCTTTGTGGTCATCCTCCACCTCTGGCTCTCCCAATCTTTCTGCCCCCACTTCCACAATGATCCATGATCTTTAGTGGTAGAGCTTTGATATAAGTATCCTAATCATGAATAAGCACTCTTTAGTTTTTCATTCAGTGCACTTTGACTAGCTGTGACGTTCTGTAATAATCACCATCTGTCACATGAGGAAGCTTTGCTGGTGAGAATTAAGATATGCAATAATATTCTTTCTGGCCCCTGTTCCACTCTTTCCTCAGCCCATTTCCACAGTTCTGTGCGGGTTTTTGTCTGCTTGAATTTGCATGGTTCGAATCCATGCTGACACCGTTGCTGTAAGTTAATATGAGCAAGGTCCCAGGACTCTGAAGGACTCTATTTCCATTTGGTCGTGCATCTCTTCCCTGATCCTTACAATCTTTCTGCCCCCTCTTTGGCAACGATCCCTGAGACCTGGGTGGGTGGAGTTTAGTATAGGAGTCCTGTCCAAGGACCCACACTCTGCAGACTCTTACTCCCTTCGCTTTGGCCGTTTGTGACATTTTGTGTTCCTGGCCCTTTGTTGCATGGGGGCGCTTCACTGATGACAATTGTGAGATGCATTAGTGTTTTTCTTTCTAGCCCTTCTTCTATGTTCCACGAGCCTTATGTGTAGATGGTGCATTGTTGATGTGCCACTCAGGCTTGGGCAATCCACAGACAATGCCTGTGTGTGACGAGTTGTGGAACTCTGTAATGGTCTCCGTTTGTTTCAAAAGAAGCTTCTTTGATGAGTGGTGACTGGGGTACTTGTCTGTAAATAT
>NW_008481328.1:0-3352 GCF_000622305.1 Nannospalax galili
GTGATGGCACATTGAGCATTGTGATGACACATTGGTGCATTGTGATGGCACCCTAAGCATTATGATGTCATAATGGAGCACTGTGAAGACATATTGAAACATTGTGAGGGCACATTGAGCATTGTTATGGCATATTGGGGCATTTTGAAATACACTGAGCATTGTAATGACACACTGGTGCATTGTGAGGGGACACTGAGCACTGTGATGGCACGCTGAGTGTTGTTAAGGCACATCGGGCATTGTGATGTCACACTCAGCATTTTGATTTTGTATTGGACCATTGTGATGGCACATGGAGTACTGTGATATCAATTTGGAGCATTATGATGGCACATTGGAGCATTTTGATATCACAATGGATCATTGTGATGACACATTAGGGCACTGTGATGGCACAATGAGCATTGTGATGAAATACTGGGGCATTGTCAGGGGACACTGAGCACTGTGATGGCACGCTGAGTATTGTTATAACACGTTGGATATTGTGATGTCACACTGAGTATTATTTCATATTGGAACATTGAGATGGCACCCTGAGCACTGTGATATCAACTTGGATCATTGTGATGATACATTGGAGCATTGAGATAACACATTTTACCATTTTTGTAACACATAGTGGCATTGTTAAGGCACACTGAGCATTATGAAGACATTGGAGCATTGTGACGGCGCATTGGAGCACTCTGATGAAACATTGTGGCATTTTCATGGCACATTGAGCACAGTAATGACACATTGAAGGATTGTGGTGACAGATTGGTGCATTGTGATGTCACACTGAGAATTGTGACATCACATTGTAGCATGTGATGACACATTGGAGCATTGTGATATCATATTGGAGCATTGTGATGACACATTGGGGCATTGTGATGGCACATTGACCATTGTGATGGCACATTGTGGCATTGTGAGGGGACATTCAGCATTTTGGTAGCATACTGAGCTTTGTGATGACAAATTTGGGTATTCTGATGGCACACTGAGCATTGTGATGACCCATTGGGCTATTTTGAGGGGACATTGATCATTGTGATAACACATTGGGGCCATGTTAGGGGATATTCAGCATTGTGCTATCACATGTATCATTGTGGTGAAACAATGGGGCATTGTGAAGGGACATTCAGGATTCTGATGGCACATTGAACATTGTGATGACACATTGTGGCTCTGAGAGGAGACACTGAGAACTGTGATGGCATGCTGAGTATTGTTATGACACGTTGGGCATTATGATGTCACACTGAGTATTGTGATTTTATATTGGAACATTGAGATGGCACGTTGAGCATGGTGATGTCAATTTGGAGCACTGCCATGACACATTAGAGCTTTGTGTTTTAACACTGGAGCACTGTGATGATGTGATGAGACACTGGGGCGTTATGATGGCACACTGAGCATTGTGATGACACATTGTGTCCTTGTGGGGGGACATTCAGCATTGTGATGGCACATTGAGAATTGTGATTACACATTTGGGCATTGTGAGGGGACATTCTGCATTGTGGCAGCATTGTGATTACACATTATTGCATTTTGAGGGGACATTCAGCATTTTGGTAGCATATTGAGTATTTTTCTGGGGCATTGTGAGGGAACATAGAGCATTATGATGGCACTCTGAGCAATGGGATGACATATTGTGGCATTGTGATGGCACATTGGAGCATTGTGATCTCCCTTTGGAGCATTGTGATGGCACTTTGGGACATTGTGAAGGAACATTGCGCATTGTGATGACACATTCGTGCCTTGTTATGGCACACACTGAGGTTTGTCATGTCAAAATGGAGCATTTTGAAGATATACTGGAGCATTGTGATCTCACATTAGGGTATTTTGAGTGCATATTGAGCATTGTCATGATACTTTGAGTAGTGTTATGGCACTCTGGAGCATTGTGATGTCTCACTGAGAATTGTGACATCACATTGGAGCACTGAGATGACATATTGGAGCATTGTGGTCACACATTAGGGTAATGTGGTGGTACACTGAACATTGTTATGACACATTGGAGAATTGTGTTTGCACCTAAGCTCAATGATGTCCCTTTGGAGCACTGTGATGATACACTGGAGAACTGTGATGTCACATTGATATATAGACTTAACACATTATAGCATTATGATGTCACATTGGAGCATTTTGATGACATGTTGCTGCACTGTGATGACACACTGAGGACTGTGATCTCAAAATAGAGCATTCTGTTGTGGTACATTGTTGTGGTACATTGGGGCATTGTGATGGCACATATGCTTATTGTGATGACATATTAGTGCACTGTTATGGTACACCGAGCATTGGGATGGCACCATTGAGCATTGTAATGTTATATGAAACATAGTAATAGCACATTAGATCTTTGTGAGGACACATTGGGGTATTGTGATGGCACATTGAGCATCGTGCTTACATATTGGTGCACTGTGAAGACACATGGTTGCGCTGTGATGGCACACTGAGGATTGTGATTTAAAAATGGAACAATTGAAGACATATTGGAGCAGTGTGATGGGACATCAGGGAATTGTGATGGCACATTGGGGCATTTTGAGCACACACTGAACATTCTGATGGCACATTGAACATTGTTATGACAGATTGGAGCATTGTGATGTCTCACTTAGCATTGTGGCATCTCTTTGGAGCTTGGTGATGACATATTGAAGCATTGGGAGCACTCATTAGGCCATTTTGATGGCACATTAAACACTGTTACCACACATTGGAGCATTATGTTGGCACCTGAGCATTGTGATGTCACTTTGGAGCATTGTGATGACATACTGGAGAAGTGTAATGTCACACTGGAGCATACCCTTAACACATTGTAGCACTGTGATGTCATATTGGACCATTGTGATGACACATTGGTGCATTGTTATGGTACTCTGGGTACTGTGGTGACACATGAAACATTGTAATAGCACATTGGAGCAATGTGACGACACAGTGGGGCATTGGGTTGGCACACTGAGCATTATGATGGTGCAATGGAGCATTGTAAAGACATATTTATGGATTGTTATGGCACATTGGGGAAGTGTGATGGTGCAATGGGGATTTGAGGGCACATTGAAACATTATGATTACATATTCAAGCATTATGATAGCACATTGGAACATTGAGAGAGGACATAGAGCATTGTGATGGCACGTTGAGTATTGTTATGGTTCATTGGGCATTGTGATATCATGCTGAGCATTGTGATTTCACATTAGAGTATTTTGATGCCATACTGAGCACTATGAGGTTAATTTGGAGATGGAGATGGCACACTGGAGCATTCTGATGTCACTTGAAACATTGTAACAGCAAATTGGAGCATTG
>NW_008481329.1:0-3371 GCF_000622305.1 Nannospalax galili
TGCATGACACAGTGCACTCGCATGCAGGCAATACACTCATATACATAGACTAAAAAAATAATAAAATAAAATATTTAAAAAAAGAATAAGTGCCTTTATCAACATGTGTTTCAGAGGGGGGAAGACTATATTCAAACCACAGCAGGAAGGAGTGGTAGATGACTTGTGTGTGTAAAAGCAATAGTAATGACAATCGTCTCTAATGTGGTTTGACTATATAAATGTATATTGTGAGAATTCCTTCCCTAGGGAGACAAACAACATCTCCCCCTCCTGATAAGGTCCCAATGACAAACCAAAGTATAATTCCACCAAAGTTTACTCTGGGGAGCCACTGAATTTATTGGGATTAGAGGGTGTAGTTAAGGGGTTACTGACAGGAGAGTGAGTGAACCCCAAAGCAGCCACACAGATAAAGCCACTGTCCATTAGCCTTTCCTGGCCTGGATTCTCTAAGACCTCCCCAGACCCCAAGGCCATATACAGTTAGTGCAGAGTTGCCTACAAATGCCTGGGTCTGTGGCAGGATACTCAAAAGAGGGTTCAATAACCCTTCTCACCCCTTTCATGAGGGAATGCCAACAGTCCTCAGGCTTGGTCACAATTAAATCTCACAAGCAGGCCCAGCTGAACTGATGATGGTGGCGGTTGTTTTGCTCAGAGGACTGTATTCTACAAACAATGTGATGTTTACTATTAATTACTAGATTCATTATTGTATGTAATATATACCTGTGTGTATCTGTATACAGAGAGAACACAAAATACAACACAATAGCAAAAAAGCAAAGGAAAAAATGTGTTTACTTAAACTTAGACTTATGTATGTGTTTGGGAATAAGAATTACAAAGAAAGAAGGTATTTGTCCTGTGAGTGGTGGGTCAAAAACATTTGGGAATCATTAAATATGTTTTCTCAGACAAAATGGTTGGAAATTTAAAACTGCACTTCCCAGACTCCCTTGCAGCTAGGAGTTCAGTGTAATTTAAGTAGACTTTTAATTTCTTCTGGTGAGCTGAGACAAAAGTCAGGCCACTGTGTGGCTGTGTGGACTGCTGGTGTCATTGGATGTTAGCTGTGGGGAGTGTTATACAGACAGCCTGTCATGTGGATTGTGATGGGGCATCATGACAGAGGACCAGGGTGAATTAAATTCTCCTTGGCTTAGAATATTGATGGCAACTTCTTTCCCCTATAATTGGCCCTTGAAGGGGAGGGCATCTGATTGGCTCCCATTCATTCTTTTCAAAAGTAGTTGATCTCCAGATCAACCTAGAGTGTCCTCTTTTCATTTCCTTACTTACCCATTACTCAGATTCTGCCCTAAGAAAGGTCTAGAATTTGACCTATCGAATGGCAGCACAGGAGCTATGATGAAATCACTGCGAATTCCTACTTTATGTTTCCCTCCCACATCCTTATTGAAAGAAGTCAGCTTGGGCACTGCCGTGGCTCTGTCAGCTTTGTGGGGCTAAGGCTCCTGTGTTCTTGGTTTTGCTTTCTTCAGCCCTTTCCTCTGAAACTGAACCCCCTTGCTCAGGCATTGGAACCTTAATTCTGTTTTATAGAATAAAGTCTCACATGGCTAACCAGAGGCCGGGGATATAACTGGAGGCATGGGATGTTAAACAAATCTGCTGCTTCTCTGAAATTTAAAATTGAACTAGGTATCTTGTATTTTTATTTGCTAAGCCTGGCAATACTCCAGGAAAGGTCCTGAAGGAGCTGAAAGCAGAGGAAAAAACATTTAATCCATTTACTAAATATGCTCATTTATAAATCAAAGTTTTAGACTGCTGTAACTAAGTTCTGAGAATTAGAGGCATGTAGGTTTAGGAGCACTGGGATAAATTCAGAGGACAGAGTCTCTGCCGAGTAGGCAAAGTGGTAGATGGAACCAGAGCCATCTCTAGGTGGTGGGGAGGACCTGAGCTGTCCTGGTCCACATTCCTGGAGTCTGCTGCCCTCCATCTCCTTATTATGCTTTTGCCTTTGCTACTCAACCAGGCTTTCTACACATCGTAGCTCCTTGAACATCCTATGTGGAAAGCACCTCACAAATGAATAAATACAGTCATTATGTCCATGTGGAAACTGAGACTCCAAGATGTACAGTGATATACCCAAGGTCACACAGAGGCCCCAGGAAGGCCAAGAGACTGAGATCCCTACGCCTCTAGAGCGCTTATCCCCTGCCCATACTTTCTGGGTCCCCAGGTGTCCAGCATGCAGCCCTGTCTGTCCAGGCCACCACATCTGTCATGTCTCCGCTGGAGACGGCCCTGTAGGTGGTTGACCCTCCTGGCCTCCTGGGTGGGGAAGAAGGAGGCTGCAACGGCGTGCCGCAAGCGCCCGGCATAGGCCTGCAGCAGCACGGTGACAGCTGCCAGCAGCTGCAGGGAGCCTGCTGCCAGGGCAGCGGTGACCCGGGGTGGCTGGGCCTGTGGCAGCATGTAGCCCTGTGGCATGGAGTGCAGCTCCCACTGGAAGGAGCGCTGTACAGAGCTGAACTGGCTCTCCAACGGAGGCTGGTTGAAGAGGAAGGGGATGAAGTCCAGGACAGTATAGGATGCCTTCAAAACAGAAAAGAGTGAAGTTAGCCAAGCCATCAGGTCCTCACTGTCCCTGCCACCTACAAAATGGGCATCAAATGATCAGGGGAAGGACTGCTATGACTCAGCTGAAATGGGCTCTTGCCAAAGAAGAGGTAAGCATTTTTACTGACTGAGCCACTTTGCCAGTCCCAAGCTGTCATTAAGGGGTGCCTGTTTGCCTCTACTTCCAAATAACAATCTCTGAACAGAGTTTCCTGTGTATAGACAGAGCACAAAGCAGTGGGTAGTATGCAAGGATTCACACTTTTCCAGACGGTCAGCATGTGGCAGCAAACCCATGCAGATGTCCTGAGGTTGATGGAAAATGCTGGAAACAGCAAAGGGTGTCATCAACCCTTGAGAAGACACCAGGATTTGGGTTTGAATGGGGACTCCTTCTAGGAAGCCAACAAATGATTGCCTAGTGTTCTTGTTACGTGCACATGGGAAAGAGACTGTTCAGTCAGTCCATGTTGAGTGATGAGACTGCCTTTATATGAACACATCTGAAACTCAGAGTGGGAAGAAAGCCCCTGGCCAGGCATGATGGACAAGCATCCTCTCTCTTAATGACACATGAAATAATACTGTGACTTTGGGTAGTGGGACCTGAGAGCTGCTGAAATACAGAGAGTTGGGGAATGCACCCAGTGCTCCTGGCAGGAATCTTTTCTGTGCCCTGCAGCAAGAAATGCATCTTACAGTCCCTTCTGGGCATTCTGCTGGAACTGAGGAAAAACTTCACAAAGTTAACATACCTAATCGCCTT
The DNA here is from genome assembly GCF_000622305.1 of Nannospalax galili. Classification (NCBI taxonomy): domain Eukaryota; kingdom Metazoa; phylum Chordata; class Mammalia; order Rodentia; family Spalacidae; genus Nannospalax; species Nannospalax galili. The sequence continues at coordinate 3,365 of NW_008481329.1, forward strand.
TCAATAC
>NW_008481330.1:0-3363 GCF_000622305.1 Nannospalax galili
CTGCCTATCTACCTCAAGTACTCAGCTTCTAAAATGGGGGTATCATTCAGGGAGAAATTTTGCCCCGGGGAGGAGAGATGGGAAATAGGCTACAAAACAGAGAACTCAATATCTGACTTCATTTAGAAGAGTGTAGAGAAGTTTCATTTGTAAGAGCACTTTCAAAAATAGGGGAAGTTGTGGTAAAACGCAATTGGGAAGTGGTTGTTCATTTCATTGGGAAATGTAGGTAAAACTGTTCAGTACAAAGAACTAGAGGAGGAAATAGCTGGGGGCAGCAGGAAGCCCTCCTAGAGTCAGACACATTTCCAACACATCTCAAGAACGATTTTCATGCAGGGCTTTTGAGGTGAGAATGGTTGTATCACAAGTTCAAGGTCAAGAGCATCCTTGGCTACAAGATGAGTTTGAGGCCAGCCTGGGCTACATGACACCCTGTTTGGAAAAAAGAAAAAGAAAGGAAGAAGGAAGGAGAGAAAGAGAGAGGGAGGGAGGAAGGGAGGGAGAGAGAGAGACAGACACAGAGAGAGAGAGACAGAGAGAGAAAACAAATCCAAGGTCAAAAGACCCTATATTTGATTGGATCCATCTATGTAACAACTTAGGCCTCAAGACATAGTTGAAAACAGTAAAGCAATTTGCTGGCATTCCCTAGAACTTAATATCTGCAAGTGCTAAGGGAAACAGACAATTAAAGAGATGAGGGCAAATTTCTCTCACTTCAGGGTGACTAGAGGCATGCCCCAGGCTTTGTGACTGAGGAGCAACAGCAGAGGAATAGACTAAAATAACACAGCCATTCACAAAAGAAAACAAGAACAAAGCCAAGAACAAGAACCTAACACTAACAAGAAAAAAGTCCTGAGGTGGAGATAGGGAACCAGTCAAAGTGCTCCAAGGAAAAATGGTCAACCTCCGGTCTACATCCTGCAAACACAATTTACAGAAACAAAAGTGAAATAAGAACATTATTAAACAAACAAGAGGAAATGTGTTTCTAAAAGACCCACCTTAGAAGAAATACTAAAGGAAATCCCTCACATAGAAAGCAAGTAACCTCAACTAATAATCCAAATCCACACAGAAAAACACAAAAAGTGTTTTGCGTTATTGATGAAAATAAATATGTAATTATAAAAGATAATATGAATATTTCTTATGGTGATTTTAAAAGCAGTTAAAACAATATGTCATAGGAAGGCCTCTGGTTTCCTCTGGCCTTAAGTCCAGCAACAATCTGGGTTCTCTGCTCTGGAAAGAAGAATTCAGATGGACAAAGTAATAAATCAAGCTAATTAGAAAAGTATGCAAGCAAGAATACACTCTTGACCTGTGGAGATGCCCAGTGAATTTACAGAAACAAAGGTGAAATTAGAATATTATTAAACAAACAAGAAGAGAAAATGTGTTTCTAAAAGACCCACCTTAGAAGAAATACTAAAGAAAATTCCTCATGTAGAAAGCAAGTGCTTGCTGCACCAATAAGAAGACAAGTTCAAAGCACAGAACCCACGTAAATTCAGGGTGGGCATGGTGGCTGGCCTGTAATCCCAGCCTCAGAAGGCAGAAATAGGGGATCACTGAAGTCAGGTGGCTAGTGAGATCAATATATCTGTCAACTCTGCATTTAATTGAGAGACCCTGCCTCAGGATAAGGTGGAAGAATGACTGAGGAAGATTCTCTGGCCTCCACATGCATGCTGACATGTGCACAGGAACCCACATACACGTATGTACCTACACACATGCCAACACACACACATATACACACACTACATGCACATAAAAGGGAAAGAATTTAAAAGAATACACTCTTCAGAAAAAGAGCAAGTCTAGCTGAGCAGCAACGGCCCTGATCCTAGCAGGCATGGGGTGTCTATCTCTCCTCTCATTGCTGTCCCCTGTTGTCTTCCTGCCCCAGATCGAGTACTCCAGAAAGGGGTGTGCTTTTCTTGGATACTCACTTTACCCAGAATTCAGTCTGTTACAAGTAGATAAATAAGGTGTTAATAATATGCGTAGGGGTTCAAATATCCCTAAAGTTGAAAAATTCACTAGGGGAAAGGGGTAACATGCTCCCTTGGAAAGGAACTCCCTGAACTTGGTTTGATTTGGCAAAGCTAGAGTGGACCACAACCATCTATTGTTCTTAATGTCCTGATTTTGGGGAACCTGAGTTGGTCCATCTGGAGTCAACAACCAACACTATCTATTATAACCTTTTTTTAGAGGACTCATTTATTGAGAATAGGCTGTGCCTGCTCTAAGTTATGCCATGTTGTATAAACTGGATTTTCAGGTTGTGCCTTGCCTAAAAGATTCCATCGTACAAGCAGTTTTTTTTTTTTCTCTACTTTGAGGATGGAGGATGACTCTGCACCTGGGTGGACACCTAAACAAACAGCACCATTATTCTGCCCCCCCCCCAATACAGCACAGACTGACAAATGGTTTATTCTGAGGATGAGAATACCAACCAATAAATTTATTGGGTACCAACCCAATAAATTTATCTGGGTGAGTTGAGACCATAGGGGCATGTGGCTGGAGAGATGGCCTAGTGGTTAAGAGCGCTGGCTGTTCTTGCAGAAGACCGTGGTTCAGATCCCAGCAACCACATCACAGCTAACAACCGTCCCTAACTCCAGTTCCAGAGGATCCAACGCTCTCTTCAGTCTTCTGCTGGCACTGCACGACACAGGTGCATTTATGTACAAGCAGGCATAACACTCATACACATAATTTTTAAAAAATTTTTATTGAGCTTTTATACACACTTAAAAAAAAATTAAAATCGTATTGGGGAAACCAGGCTCCAAAACTTACCAGACACACCAGGAATGAGTGAAGCTCTTTCACTTGAACCTCATGAAGAGATGGACATCGAGAACTTTGATGGTAATAACTGCCCCCCCCCGAACTGTCATCTGACACCTGATTTGTACATCAAAGACTGAGAGGCAGAGAACTTCCACCTTTCCTTAGGGCTTCAGCTCAGTTCAGTCCCTATAGTTGATACAGCCTACTCAACTGTAATCTGCCCATCTTCCTGCTCACTTGTCTGGACCTCCTCTCCCCATGTCTGTACCCAGTCCTGCCCTCTCACCTCTGTAGCTAAACTCAACTCCACAGTTTTGCTCTAGACCCTGTGAACCACTGTGGGCTGACTCCACAACAGCAGCTTCTTCCCTTCAGCTGGTTTGCATTTGTTTATCAACATAGACTCTTATTTACATTTCCATCTACCTATTTCTGAAACCTCTTGAAATTCTGCTGTATCCTCATTATCTGTTTGTATTCATTCTGTAATGGATGGATGGATGGATGGATGGATGGATGGATAGAGGATAGAGACCTACACAT
>NW_008481331.1:0-3388 GCF_000622305.1 Nannospalax galili
AAAAAAAAACAGAATCTTGAAAAGGTTTGCCAAATTTCCTGTACAAAAAGTACCACATAGGAGACAGGTGCTGAAGGTGTGAGGGCTTTAAAGATTATTCTATTCCCATAATGCTGCATTCCCACCCTTACGTCAGAAAATGGGGCTTTCCTTCTTGCCTAGTAGCCTCCCATCTCTCTCAAGCTTGCCTTTTGACGATTTCCAAAGAGACAGTCCTATCTCAGTGCAGAAGGATATCACTGAGTTGATTAGTCCTACCAAAGAAATTCAAGTAAATATGGCCTTGGATCTGTAGCCAGTCCTAAGGGAACAGTGTAGGGACATTTGGCATCACGGACTGATTACTTCATTTGCTCCAAATCCTCCCCAGGAGGCTACTGAAGAACAATAATCAATTGTACACCGTCGTACTAGTTACTTTTCTATGGCTGTGACAAAAATATCTGACAAAAATCACTTAAGGAAGGACTTGTTTGGACTCGTGGTTTAAGAGAAGTCATGGAAGAAGGAGCTTGAGGCAGCTGGTCACATGGCATCCACAGTCAGGAGGCAGAAAAAGATGGATGCCAGTACTCAGCTTGATTTCTCCTTCTAATTCAGCCTGAGATCTCTTATGAGACGGTGCTACCCATAATTGGGGTGGGGCATCCCCTGCTCTGTGAAGCCTTTCTAGAACCCTCTCATAGCCACCACCAGTGTTGTGTTTCCACGGTGACTCTAAATCTAGTCAGCTTGATATGATAACTAACAATAACAATAAATATCCTAGGATTATTATCTACCATCATGAAGACAAACAAGGTGAAGCACGTGTCTGTCTAGAATGAAGCAGTCTTCCTCAGTTATTATACTTCGGTAATTCCTGGTTCCTATTCTTATACATTGCTTTTCCCTTCACCTTCTCTTCCCTGATACGATACAGTAACAACAGTGAGGTTAAGTACATGGCCTCTGTTTAGTTCTGCCTTCTGTCTCAGCCACTTACTAGGAATGGGGACTTGAGCTTGCTGTTTGTTTCCTCTTAAGCTTCATTTTTCTCACAAGAGAAGCTGTGATCATTATGTACCTACTGTACAAGGTTATTCAGAGGGTTGTTGAATGGATTAAGTATGACAGTCTATTGAAAGCAATGACACTTTGATGTTTCCTGTGTACTCTGGTAAATAGCAAATACTGAAGAAGTGTGAGATATTTATTATTCATCATGTGCAAAGCTCTGTGCCAGGTGCCCTGAAAGTTCTTACCTTCTCTAATTCAACAAACATTTGCTGAGTGCTATGGATTACAAAGGATTGTGCTATCATTTCACTCGCCTGGGAGCTCTCCATGTGGTGGAGACAAATTGGTAAACAAATCCATGCACTTAAAGTCTATAGCACTGATTCACAGTACCTATCTACCGTGCAGGAACAGGTATAGTGGTTACTTCTACTCGACTACAGTATCAAAAGGTGATGTAAAAGTAAGAGTAGTACCAAGTTATGTGAAGGGAACCACAGGTCATGGGGTGTGGTGGTTTAAATGAGAATGTCCTCCGTAGGCTCCAAATATTTGGACATTTTGTCCCCAGTAGGTGGCATTGTTATGGGAGATTTTAGGTGTGGCCTTGCTGGAGGAAGTGCATCAATGGGGGGCAGGCTTTGAGAGTTCTTAAACTTTGCTGGATTTCTCATAGCCCTCAGCTTCCTGTGCCCACTTGAAAATGTGAGTCTTTGCTTTCTGCTCCTGCTCCGGCCACCGTACCATGCCTCTCCACCATGACGAACTATGATCCCTTTGGAACCTGGAACATGGAACAGTAAGCTCAAATAAACTCTTCCTTCCAGAAGTTCCTGTGGTCACAGTGTTTTATCACAGCAACAGAAAAGTAGATAATACATGGGGCAAATCTGAAGCCTGAGCTAGGAAGCAGGTAGATGAAGAGGCTGGTGGGAACTTGCCATAGTCATATACTGTGTTGGCTAACAAAACGTTAAGCCATATAAAACACTGTGTACCACATAATCTTGTTGATGTAGAGAGCCACATTCAAGGAAGTCTCATTGCCAACAGGCAATCAGTAACAACCAGATTTTTCCAGTCTTCCTATTTACTTACAAGGGTAGGAGTACAGCTGATGCCAACAACTCCTGACAATCTTGGGGGTTTTTGTTTGTTTGTCTTTGCATCCCTCTCCCCAAACCTCCCACTCAGCAGTCACAGAACAGCTCTTCCTTTTCTGCTTCCCAAGCTCCCATGCATAATTCTTTCATTGTTAATTTGTCTTGCTTCCATTCCAGCCATGTCTCCCCCTTTAACCCTTGCTTTTCTCATATCTGCTGACCAGCCTGTCCAGGTGGAGCTGACATGGAATTTTCAGCCTTGCTCTATGAGACAGTACAGAGAGGGAGCTCATGTGCTGGTAGAGCATACATACTCAGTGGTTTATAGGAAACTTCAGGCAAGTCAATATTAGTGTTTGAGACAGTTTGAGCATATGGAATAGGAGAGAATGCCACTTTCAAGAAGAGAGACAGGGCAGCACTGATATGGAATAGCCATGTGTCCAAAGTTGTCCTACTCAGTTTTCAACATTCCTGAGCTGCAGGTTTCTCTGAGCAATCCTAGCATTTTGGAGGTAGCAGGAGACTTTTATCCCGTGTTCCAAACCCCTGGCTGTGGAGACGAGATTAAGATCCAGAAAGACAAAGGACTACACTTTTTTATTCATAATTCCAAAACTTCCTTTACTCAAGAAACATCTCTTCATTATAACCTGGAATCTTCATGCCTAGGAAACTATGATAGCATGTGGTGAATAGCTATAGTTACAAAATCATGTGAACTACATGGGAATGTCTGTGTGCTTTCAAGAAAAGATAGCTTAGTCGGCTTTCTGTCCGTGTGACAAGATGCCGAGAAAATCATCATAAGGTAGTAACGATTTATTTTGACTCAGTTTCTTAAGTTTCAGTTCATGGTCATTTGGCTCCATTGTTTTCAGGCCTATGGAGGAAGGACGTGTTAAGAAATCTGGTCATCCCCTGGTAACCAGGAAGCAGAAACAAGAAAAGTCTGGGAGCAAAAATATATCCTTCAAGGGCACACCGCAATGACCTGTAACCTCCAGCTAGGCCCATCTCTAAATAGCCCATTAAGCTATGAACTCATCAGGGGTTTGAACCGTTCAGGAGGTCAAAGCCTTCATGGCCCACTCACTCCTCAAGACTTACCTCTGTACTCTTCTGCATTGGGGATCAAGTCTTTATGTGAGTCTTTGGGGAATATTTCACATCTAAACCTTAGTATGGATTGACTCTAGGGTTATAGGGTTTTTTGTTTGTTTTATTTTTTGTAAAATTTTTATTGATTTTTTTGTGTATTTCATACAGAACATCTCAAACAATCT
>NW_008481332.1:0-3333 GCF_000622305.1 Nannospalax galili
CTGCAAGAGCAGTCTGTGCTCTTAACTGCTGAGCCATCTCTCCAGCCCCCTGATATATACATTTTAAAAACATTTTTCCTCAATCGTTTTAAAAACATTTTTCCTCAAGGGAAAAGATGTACTGAGAAATTATTGTGTAGTACTCCTTAATGAATGTCCTTAGATGACATTTAAAGTTGAAAAGGTCACACAGTTACCCCCGTGCATTTTCAGTTGTGAAAGGGTAACAACTTCATGGCTTGTGACTTGGTGGAGACAGAAAACACAGTGCTTCTGTGTATTTTTGCTAGCTGTACGCAGCACAGAAACCCCAGAACATTCAGATCCTTTATTCCAACTGCCATTTAAAATTCTACAATACTCATTATCAGTGACCAAACCTATCTGGCCACAAGGGATGCTGAGATCTGTTAAGAAGAGTCCCAAGTCTGCCCCTAATCCAAGAATGTGAAATCCAAAATGCTCTGGAATTCAGATAATTTTGAATAGTGGGTTTGGGAGCATTTTTATTTTAGATTATAGATGGCTTTGTTTGTTCCCTCATAGGGCTAGCTATACCACTGATGCTCTGTCTAGCCCCTTGCTCCATCATAGGGCTGACTGTAACACTGATGTTCTATCAAGCTCCTTGTTCCATCTTAGGACTAGATGTACCATTGATGCTCTGTCCAGCCCGTTGTTTAGGTTGGGTCAATAGATTCCCCCCCATTTATATATGAAACTCTGTTCTTCCTCACCACAGGCAGCTCTGGATTCTAAAACATTATTAAATCTTGCCAGGATTTGTGGTTTATAGGGTATTTCATCATTTAACTTGTGTATGTTTAATTAGGAGACCTTCATGTTTCTTGATCACTTGCAATCCTTATCCTAAAAGTTCCCCTCTAGGACCCTTTTCTTTTTTTTTTTTTTTTAAATAATTGAGTTGTTCCTGTTTTTCTTTAATTTGTTTAAATCATAACTTAATCTCTTAAACATTGCCAAAGTGGTCTCAAATATATTTCAAGATCTAGATAAAGTTCTAGGTATATAATGGTCTTGGAACACTGTTTCTTTGAGATTACGTGGCAGATACCAGGAACGCTGACTGTTGGCCCTCTGTCTTGGACAACTTACACCTCATAGATAAGAATCCGATGAGCTGTCAGACAAGGGAGCTTAGACTCTTCCCACCAACCTGCTGTCAAGTTCACTAATCTGCTCCTCAGGAATCGTTGAATTCCTTCATGCAGTGGAGCTTCCCACCTCTCAATCACATTACACTGGCAAATTTCATCATGAGTTTTAGTGAGGACACCTCATCCTGGGCCATAGCTCACAGCTACTATGAGCTTCTGAACTCTGTCAAGAGTTCTGTTTCTCTGCGGCCCAGATGTAAAATGTCCCTGGGCTAAAGAGCGGTACTAGACTATCTTAACTATTAGAAATTACATTTTGACACAAAGAAAATGGTAACATTTAGGATAAAAATGCCTTGGGATGAGCCAAGAAACCTTGGGTTAAGCCTTCCAATATTATTTTACTACCGGACATAATGAAAAACAGTGAAGCCTTTTACCACCAGAAAATAGAAATGCTAGGTTGGATAACAGCCATTCCTCGCCTGTCAGATCCAATGGGACTTGGGCACTGAGTCGCCTTTTCTGCCTCCTCTGTGGAAGCACCGTCCTCCAGCTGGCGTTTTCTCATCACACAGAGTCACCACGTTAGCCATCACTGTGTCAGTATTTCCTTCCCTACTCTCTGTTGCCTTGTAGGGGATTAGCATTGCATTTCTTTTTCGTTGCTTAGTGGAAGGAAGGAAATCCATGGGTATGGGCATTGAGTGAAATGCCACCCTGAGCTGTGTGCTTCATGCACCTCAGTACTTTGTTCCTTAATTCTGTGGCTCCTCTGCTGTAAGGAGGCTGCCTTCCCCTTTCTGCCTCTCTTATGATTAAATACACCTCCAGGGTACAGGAGTGTTTCTCGTTCACTCTACCGAGAACTTTGCAGAGTAACTTTTGAACCACTTTCAAAACAGATGGCTGTTTTTTACAGCAGGTATTTCCAAAGGAGGAATATTCTTAATAAGAATATTAATATTAATATTAATATTACACCCATTCCTAGGGTGTAATCTAGGGATTTCCTGATGCAATTTAAAGTTGTTTCATTTCTCCTCTTCTCTGCAGATGTGGAAAATGCCAGATTCTCTCTGTTAAATATTTTTCAAAAACCAGCACACATGCTAGCATTACTATCCTTTTGGGGATTGCTGGTGATTGAACCCAGGCCTTGTGTGTGTGGTAACTCACTCTTACGGCATTTCTGAGCTACAGAAAGAACATGAAGGAAAGCTCTGGAAAGGAGGGAACAGGGTGGATTATGTTAAAGTGTATCAGCAGGGCTGGAGATGCAGCTTGGCAATGCAATGTGCAAGGCCCTGGGTTCAAATCTTAGCCCCACAAGCAAAACAAATACTGGAGGGTGCTAGCTTAAGCAAATTGAAGCAGGCTCCCTTATTACGCACAGCCTTAAGATGTCCTGTGAGTGCAGAGATGTGGGGAGGGCATAGCATTTCTAGGTTTTATCTAGATCCTGGATTCTGTTCCCCAGGTACCCATTGTACACTGTAGTCTTCTGGATATTGTAGCATGGGATGTTGCTAACCATTGACAGAAGAGAAAAGAACTGATCCAAATAATAATTAGGAAATTTGTTGACCTTTATTCCTACTTTGCACCAGTAGAAGAATTGCATTTTTCTTCTGCTTGTATCTCCTGGTAATAGGAATAATAGACTCGGGAGTCTAGGGGAACCTAGGCCAGAAACAGACTCACAGAATTGAAGAGGGGCCGTAGTCTGGGCTCAGCACCACCGCACTGAAAGTCCTTAAAAGCAATGGTTAAACAAACAAAAACTCTTGAGGTCCCCTGAAAAGTCAGTATCTGGAATCTTCACTAATGAATGGCTGTCCTGCCTAAATTGATGCTTTTAGTGCTGTATGGAAGTGGGGAACGGAAGGATGAGCGGGGAGAGGGAGGAGGAACACACTGCATGCAGAGTCTTCACTAAGAGAAACCAGCCTTTTGGAAAGGACACCAAACCCCAAAATAGATGGTGTTTTTAAATTTTTGTTTTGTGTTTTAAATACACACAAATACAGCATTGGTTAAAATCTAAAAAACAAACAAACAACAACAACAAAAAATGAGATCAAGCAAACACAAACTGGTTTCTTTTTTTAAAGAAAGTTCTGGGGCTGGAGAGATGGCTTAGTGGTTAAGAGCACTTGACTGTTCTTGCAGAGGACCTGGGTTTGAGTCTCAGCACCCACATGGCAGCTAACAA
>NW_008481333.1:0-3339 GCF_000622305.1 Nannospalax galili
GTATGAATGTATTGCCTGCATGTATGTGAGTGCACTGTGTCATGCAATGCCACGGAGGTCAGAAGAGGTCATCAGAGTCCCCTGGAACTAGAGTTAAGGATGATTTATAGCCGCATGTGGGTGCTGTGAATCGAACCCCGGTCCCCTGCAAGAGCAGTCAGTGCTCTTCACCGCTGAGCCATCTCTCCAACCCCATAATGTTCTTTTCTTAAAACTCTGTGGATCTTGCCTGTTTTCTTTTTTCCCTAGAAACTGTAAGTTTCTTATTGAGTGAAGAGATGGGTAGAAGCACCAAGAAGACTGTCCCATGTGGCTTGCTTTAGGTTCAAATTCCTCTCCATTCACTCATTCATTCCTTTCATATTGCCAAAACCCAATAAAAGTTCTTTCCTTCCTACAATAGCCAATGAGTTGCTTGACAAGAAGTTATTGCTAACTTAAATTTTCACTGTAGCCAAAGAACTTCAGCTCTCTAAGAAGTTCTGACATATGCCAGTGGAATCTACCCCAACTGACAGCAAGGCAGAATGCCAATGGCTATAAGAGACTACAGGGGAGCAGTGACTTCATTTCTGTTGCTAAATCCCTGGGCATATTCGGGTAGAACTGATTAAAACAACAAAGGAGATTATACTCTGTCAAATGGCTCTGCGTGGTTGTTTAACACACACAGGCACACACATTATCTTCAGAGACAACAACATTAAGACATAATTGAAGTCTGACACAAAAGTACAGAAATATGTACAGGAATTTACAGCCCAGAAGGAAAGACCTCGGTAGGAACCAGCAGAAGCTTATCTATTTTGCATAGCTAATTTTGAGACAAGTCATATTTAGCTCAAAAGTAATTATAGCGTAAGTAACACTTTTCTTCCCAGAGCCCTCAAACTTTAAAAAAGACTCTTGTCAGTCTTCGGTAACACTGTAATCATTCTTCTAGGCAGCAGGGAAGAGGTCCCAGGCACTGACATGAATTCTAATTTCAAATTGCTTCCCACTCTGAGGATGACACATTTGAATACTGTTGTGTGAGAGAACTCTGATATAGTTAGACGTGGGGATTGTGACCAATCAGGCCATAAAAGCGTTGGGAGTCACCAGGTAACTGCTATGTTGGAATGGAGCCAGCCAATGGATGCCACAGTACCCGGGCTACAATGCATTTTAGAGATGGGAGGCTGATCAGTCATGAAAGTACCATGATATCAGTTCAATACCGAAGCCACTAGAGGGTGTATTTGGTGTCAGATCCTTCTCCACAGCCTAGGTCACTTACCTGCTGCAGATCCACAGACTAATGCAGACCCCCTACAATATCAGAGCAGAAGCTGTGGGTACTACCATCTTTGAAGAAATATCTCCTGTGCCATAAACAAAGCAGCTGGAGGGCAGTGGCATTGTTGACATACTTGTCCCCACAGGCAAATGACCCAAAGCAGGCTGTCAGGATCTGCAGGAACTAGATGTGAAGACCTCAGACTTATCCCAGAGAGCCATGCTTCCTTTCCTTCACCCAGACCTGCGGATACCTTGACATTTTGCCCATCTCAGTTGAAGTCACTGGTACAATTCTCCACTGGGATTTGCTTCTTGGTGCGTGTGTGAAACCATGCAAGCTCCTTCATCTCTTTACTCTTTTGTAAACCTCCTTTGGTAAGGAATAACTCCAGGGGCATGCCATAGATTGTCATGGGGTAGGAAGTATAGCTATCTTATTGTGTCTCAAAGGCTTGTTACTGTTCTGCCATGTGGTTCTCTCCCTTGTCAGACGCAAGCTATGGAGAAGCATGTGTGAGCAACAGGATGTGATGCTGGTGGCCAGTGGAGTTTACCTGATTTCTGATAGCTTGACTGAACTTTGTGCCCTCTCTGTGGTCTTCTCTTTCAGGCCTGTGGGGGGAATCTCTCTCTCTCTCTCTCTCTCTCTCTCTCTCTCTGGAACTCCCCTCCCTATGTTTGATTAAGACTGTCCTCAATCACAGCCTAGAGGGGCCAGTGTCAGAAAAAGAATTCCCCCTTTCTGTATCACTGAGACAATTTGGATTCTTCCTGGAGTTCTTTCAAACTACTTTTTTTTCTATTTAAAGAGGCTTTCACAAGGACTAAACTCCATTCCTTGTTCAATTTTCCACTTTATCTTGGGACAAGAAAGCAGAGGATAAGGGCACAGAAAACCGCACATCCCACAGAGATAGGCATGGTACCCCTCGGAGGAAGCTTAGGCCCAGCAACAGTCCTAAGGATAACACGATGGAAAAGAAGTTTATACTAAACTGTGCAGAATAAAAAAACAGCCAAGCTCACAGCCATTAGAAACTGGATCTGCTTTATGGAGGATGAACGTCTGAACAAAGAAGAATAAAATTCCAGAATACCAGAGAGTAGTTGAGAGACAAACAACACATCAGAATTCTCTCAGTGCAGACCACCTGTTATCCTCCTGCCTCTGTGTCAGGTGAAACATATGGTTGCAGTATGATAGAATGGGTTCTAGAGATGAAGGCTTCAACGTGAAGCAAAGCCACTATTTGTCACACAGATTTTGACATGGCCCTGACCCAGTCATGGAAAACCACCAGAGCTCATGGGTAGAGTTGTACATCCTCACATCAGCAAAACCCTTCTGGCTGGTGTTCACTGTGACCCTTTGGTGAAACTGAACCTTGCTTCGAAGATGCAAGCTGGCATGCAGGCTTGCTTCAAAACACTGCCCTGAACCTGCAGCTGTACCACATGAATTTGCTACGTCACTGGCTTCCAGGAAGAAGGATGAGACAGATGCAAGATGAAGCCCATGATGAGCATCCACAGGCAGTCCACCGAAGCCCAGGAGTGACAGCAGCAGCTAGAGCTCTAGTAATCATCAACACCAAGGAAACGCCATTCTCTAGAGCAATGGCTCTTCAATTAATAAGAGAACTATTGAACAACTTTCAAGACTGCACACAAGATGGGGATGCTATGATGCTCAGAAATATGCAATATAATATCAAATACTGAAAACTGTGGCAGAGAGGCTGAGCCAGGGAATTGCTGCATGGCATGTATCGTGTCAGGTCTAGAAGGTTAAAGGGCACAGAGGAGAGAATTCCGTGGAGAAGAGCAAGGGCACAACTTCGACCTGGGGAATGAGTGGGGAAGAATATAATAGCCATGGGTCCCTTAGGGGCCAGTGCAGCACTGAGTGCTGCCCGCTGAGCCAGGGCTCTCCGATACCTTCTGCCTGCTGCCCCTGTCCCCACAGGCTATGTGAGAAGTGTTTGTGTGTGTGTGGGGGGCACTGTATTAGTTACTTTCCTGTTGCTGTGATAAAACACTGTGACCAAGGGAACTTAT
>NW_008481334.1:0-3374 GCF_000622305.1 Nannospalax galili
AAAGTCAATCCAGGGAAATGACAAAGTCTTTACCCTCACAGTCTCCATTCCTCTTTGTGTATTAATAGATTGAAACTTACCACTTCACTGAGGAAACTCAGAACTTTCCTCTGGTTCCTGAACACACTGGAGTGCTAAGATTGGATGCAAAGAACACTCCAGAGTCATTTCGAGAGCATACAAGAAGAGAGGCTTTCAGGAGCCTGAGAACCAGGTGCAGGGGTCCTAGGCAAGTGTCTTTTCTATCCTAAATGTGATATAACACTGGATGAAAATATTAGTATTTGAGATGATGAATCTGTACCTTCCACCTAGCCCTAGCATTAACAATCTGAAATGCCAAAGCCTTGCCTCTAGCTCTCAGTGCCACACGGAGCATATGTGTTTCTACCAAGTTGAGAGTCTGGGATACTTCATCAGCTTTAGTTTGCAACACCAGCAACAACCACGATTTCCATTTCTATTGCCACATCAGCCAATGCCATGGACTGGCAGTCAGCTCATAGAAGAGGCCATACTGCAGTGACAGAAGCCTTCATATCTCAGCAATCAAACATACTGATTTCTCATTGGCACTACATTTGCGTTATAAGAGCTGGAGGAAAGGCATTTTCTGCCCACATTTTCTTAGGTTGAGACCTTGACTGTGTGGAGGTCTTTCTGTGGTTGTAGCCTTTTTACCATCATCATCACTTATATTTCTAGGAGAAAGATGAACTTCACATGGAGTCAGAAGATTTTATCTTGGTTCTTGCTCCCATAGTAAATAATTATGACAGCTTGTATTGTTAAATTTCCCTCTGTGGATCTCAGTTTCCTCATCTATAAAATGAAGGAATGAGGTCACAAAGGATTTCTAATGTTATTCATATTTCAAAACATCCATTCACCTTGGAAGGGCAAGAGAACAAATGACTTTTGAGTATCGATTCTCAACAGTACTCTGGAAAACAAAAATATTCTCACTATTCAAAATGTATGCTTGGAGAAGTTGTTCACGCAAGGACCCAGACAGTGGGCAGTAGATGTGGGGTTGGAACCCAAAGCGGTCGTATTCCAAAGGTTTTCTTTCTTTTCATTGAATTTTATACCATTCATGATGTGACAATGTACAGAAAGGGAAGTGGGGAGAAACAGATGCCGTAAAATAAGCAAAAAGTCAGGCATTTTGGGGAGCCTTGGTGGGCAAAACAATTGCCGTGCTTTGACCTCTTTCTATGATTCAGCTGAACCCGGAACAATAGTGTTTAATACTCACTAAGTGTTAGGCCCTGGACAAGGTGCTAGATACACAAATACTAATTATACCCAAGAAACAGAAAACGTTCTACATATCTCAAGAGGCAATAATTTAATGACCAAAAAATTGCTCATGACAAATGAGAGCTGGGGAAACAACACTTATGACCATCTGATTCGGGCTTTTTAATATATGTCTTTTTAATTTTACTTATTATTTCCATTCCATGTGCACGTGTGTACTGCCTGCATGTAGGTAAGTGCACCTGTGACGTGCAGTGCCCACGGAGGTCAGAAAAGGCTGTTGGATCCTCTGGGACTGGAGCTATGGACAGTTGCCAGCGGCTGTGTGGGTGCTGGGAGTCAAACCCGGGGCTTCTGCAGGAAAAGTCAGTGTTCTTAACTGCTGAGCTTGATTCAGGCTTTTTAAGAAACCAGAAAATGGAAAAAACACCAAGCTGTCATCACATCCATGTCCCTGTCGCTCCTGAGGCAATGGCTTAAGTGTTTCTTTTGCCTCAAATGCTCATATGCTGGGTTACAATTTAAAGAATTTAAGCTGGAACTTACCAATTTTGCCTCACTGAAGCCCTTGTTTGAAAAGGACAGAGATCATCCCATGCTCTGTTGGCCAATAAACCTATATAGTTTCCAGACTTCCAGCTTCTCTGATACAAGGGAAGCTTAGGAAGTGAAGCTGTTGGTGTTAGCTTCAATCAGAAAAGCACCCTAGTTCCACAGTTCCAACTGCAAGTATCAAAAACATCTAAAGGGTGATGTGCAGTGTCTTGAAATTTATTGGGAAAGAAGGCTCTTTCAGAAGGAGGGAAACCAGAGTGAGGCCACCTTCCAAGGAACACAGATGACAGAGTACGGAAAGGAGGGCCATACCAAGGGAGTTTATCCAGTAAAAGCCACTAAGGCCTTGAGGGCAGACAATAATAGAATCAGATGAGTGTTTTTCAAGACTCTAGTGTGGACCTTCAAAAGATCGAGCACAAAGCAAGAGATGAAAGAGATGACGATGGGAAGGGCGGGCAGGCAGGTTTGGAAGAGTGCAGAGGAAAGCTGAGCCATCTGTGGGCTGGAGGCTGAAAGAAGGAGCCAGGCAGGCTTGGAGCTTGGCTGCTGAGAGGAAGGAGTGGTGGCCACTGAAGCTGGCCCGTGGAAGAAGGAACATTTCTGGGTAGGTGAGATGGAGGGTCGCTCTCTCTGATTCCTCTCGTGTTAAGTTGAAGTACCTGGCTGTGAAAAGTGATAGTGAATGCACCAGTACGCTACCAGAGGCCAGGCCTGTGCTCAGGACCAGGGCTGGGTAAGACCAGCTGTGTCCAGAGTCACTTGGTCCCTGAATGCCTAATTCCAGGGAAACGTGGACATTGGAAATCTTTTGGAGAATGCTCAAGTCTTACTTGAGGCAAATATTTCAGTTCTACAGTGTCACCAGGCAAAAACTCCCCCGAGACTTTCAAAACCATGCTAGAAATGGATGTTTATTTCTCTTTTCTCTGGCCCCAAAGGTATGTTGGGGGGAAATCACAGGAGCTGAGGGGGCTCTCTTTCTAATCTTTGAGTGTAATAAAATCTTCAGTGACTGGGTTTCAAATGAGAAACATGTTTAAGCTAGGACTCTGGGGAATTTTAAGAGCTTACTTTGTTTAGCTGGGCTGAAGGCTCCCTAGGGCACAATTAGGAGTAAGAATCTACCAAGGAACTGCTGTGGCAACAGGGCGACCATTTGCCCTCATGTGTCGAGACTAACAGGATTTGGCTTTGAATCTCCCTAAGTCCCAAACTGGGACATCTGGTCACCCAAAGGGGGCAAACTGTACTTCTCCTGTCTTCCCCAAGGAGGCTTCCATGTGGATCAGAGATGTCTCAAGATACCCCTGCAGTTCCCACAGCTCAACTCAGCCTTGCTGTCCATGTGCTGCGTGAAAGGCACCTCAATGTTCTCTATGTCGAGCCCACATTCTCCATCACAACCTATATGATACAGCTGAGGGTAGAGTTCAGTAGCAGAAGGCTTCCGTAGGTCTAATAGGTGCGAGGCCCTGAGCTCTAGCTCAAGCACCATGGAGGAAGGGAAGAAGGGAAGAGAAGACAAGAGGGAGGGAGACGCAGAGAGAAAAGGG
>NW_008481335.1:0-3367 GCF_000622305.1 Nannospalax galili
AAAAAAAAAAAGACGGACCAACCACAGCAGCCTCAGCAGAGCCCCTCCCCACAGCAGCCACACCTCATTGCTGCACCCACAGGTCCCTAGAGATTCCACCCTGAAGAAGCTGTGTCTCTGTCGTGGGGCCTTGGCCTTGGCCTAGCTCCAGTCATGGCAGTGCCTGGGGACTGGAGGCCACCCAGGCTTAGGCCCGCCCAGCAGGAGAGGCCAGGGCATTATGGCCTCTCCCACCTTGGAGCTGTCCATCGGAGCTGGGTGGATCCTCAACAGGGTGTCTTCCAGGATCGGCTGTTCTCCAGGAACTCATCTCAGGTGTGGGAAAGGATGGGGTCTTCAGGGAGACAGGCTGCCAAGGTTGTTCCCCAGCTCCCTGAGGCAAGAATCCCGGGGATCCCCAGGGCTCCAAAGCAGGCCAGGGATCTGGAGACCTGCAGAACCACCGAGAGGAGGGACGGCAAGAGGATGAAGGCCACAGCCTCCACTCCAACTCCCCACGTCCTCCCCACCCACTCTGTGGGCACCACAGACACCCCAGTCTGTGTCCTGTGCTACCAACACCCACACAGGGCAGAAGGGAGGGCTTGGAATGCAAATCTTTTAGAAGAAATTTAGCAATAGAGAGGAATCGATGAAGGGAGTAGGGGGCAGGGCAGGGTTCACTCAGGGAGCAGCAGAAAGCTGGGGGTGGGGAGCCCAGGGGAGCCCCAAAATGCTAGGGACAGAGAGGGAACAGAGTGCAAGAGAAGGGAAACTTCCAGAGTCCACAGTGGCCTGAGCTGAGACCCTCTGCACACAACCATGACCACCCTGGATGTAGCCACAGCAAACCTTGAGAAGGGAGCTCACCCTCATTGGGCTGCTATGACACCTTCGCTTGAAGATGCAACATGGTGGGAGGGACCATGTCTCTGGTATTCACCTCTGGATGCCCAGCATCATCTCGGAGCTCAAGTTTGTGTCTGTGGGGGAATGAAGGAGCCCCAAGGCTCCACTGTGGGATTTGAATCACACCCCCTGCCCTCCCCTACCAAGGCTACTTTCTGCACTCTGGCTCCAGGCTTCTTCAGAGACAGAGTGATCTGGTCAGGGAAGAAGGGGAAAGAGGAGGCACCACCCTCCTAAAGAGCAGGTGCCTTCCCTCCTCTTACCTGGCAGCATCCCCGACCCAGCTCCCAGATCCTAGCTCCTTCCCCACATGGACATCACAGGTGACACTGACTCTTAACACAGGAGAGGACCAAACCCAGGCCCCACCCTACCCCAGCCTGGGCCTGAACAGAATAAGGCCCAGGAGCTACCTGTCTCCTCCCTCCCTGCTACCCACAGCATCCTGTGAGAACATGGGGCACAGGGTGGGTTCCCCATGTGACCTAGTAGAAATTAGAGCAAGCCAGGTAACCTGGGAATAACTGAGGGAGAGCTCTGGGCAGAGTGGGGATCTGGAATTCTGATCTTAGAGCTGCTGTGACTGCTGGAAGTTTGTGGAAGCCTCTCTGGGCTATGGGACCTGTCCTACCCTGACACCCACGGTGACAACAATAACTGTTTACTACTGGGAAACAGGAGCCCTTCTGGTCTCAGCCCCCACCCACTTTCCTGATTTCTGTAAGACATGATGGGTCAGAGGGTGGGGCAGGGCTCCAAGAGCACCCAGAGCCGCCAGGATGAGCTGGAGTCCTGACCCAGGACTAATCTAGGGCTCTACTCTTGGTCTTGGTAACACCACATCCATGGTCTAGAGTCAGGAGAGTCAGGGTGCCAGAGCCTGCTGTCACACAAGTGTGGAGTTACATAGATGATGTATCCCATGGGAAACAGGACAGAAGTTCCCCTTGAGTCTTTAAGACCAAGGAGCCTTAGCCAAGCCTATAACCACCATCTCCAAGGGCCAGAGTGCATTGAATAACCAACTCTTAAGTCACCCGGTCATCCCCACCCCCTTCTAGCCCCATATCTACAGGGACACAAGATAAAGTTATCAAACTCAGCTATACAAAAGCTCCAGGCAGTGGAGTTTACTAAATATTAACTCTGGTGCCAAAAACGGGGTGTGAAAGCCCCTTCTTGGGAGCCCCCGTAAAGTGGGGTCAAGTCTTTGTTTTGGGAATAGAAGTCCATGAAAAGTGAATGGCTGCCTGGCCAACCCTCCCACAATCTTTGGAGTTCTAAGACATATGTTTTCCCATATGCACCAGCAGAGGGCAGGCTGGCACCGTGGGCAGGTAACACTGATACTTATCTGCAATGCTGCTCTCCAGTGTGGCCCGAAGGTCAATTCTTTTCTCTCTCCTGTGTCTTGGGAACTGTCAGGAGCTCTGCGAGCTGACCCACAACGCACATGTCCCTAGGGTGGGAACCCAAAATCCTGGTTATTGTGGGAGCTATGGAGGGTTCTGGGAATCCTAGTTCCTCGGTCAGGCTGACACTATCTCATAGAGAAAAAGGGAAAGCATGGGTTTGAGGGTTACACAAGCCAGAAAGAGACTGTGACTCCCCAAGCCTACCTACTGAATAACAACTCAGAGCTATTCCTGGAGCTTAGCCAGGCCTGATACATGGGAGTTCTGGTATTTTCATCAATCAATGACTTAAACTCTGATTCCATCTTTGGGCTCCTAAGTTCGGAAATCCAGACCATCGGTTCTCAGCTTTGTTGGTGAATTCAAGTGTAGAGACATGGGTCATATGTATCCCAGGACATGACATGACCTACAGAAGGGACATACCCCAGTTAGAAAGCACAATCAGGGCTGTAGAGATGGCTCAGCAGTTAAGATTACTGACTGTTCTTGCAGAAGATCCAGGTTCAAAGCACCCATATGGTAGCTAACAACTGTCCATAACTCCAGTTCCAAGGATCAGACACCCTCTTCTGTCCTCTGCAGGCATTGTACGACATGGGTGCACTTACATATACGCAGGCATAACACTCATACACATAAAAATGATTTTTTAAAAAAAGAAAGCACAAGCAGCTTGAAATCTCCAGGGAATAAGTATTGCGTGGTCTAGCCCCACAGTGGAATCTACTAGCCAGTAAAAAAATGAGCTGACCATTGATACTGTGCCCTGGACAAACCTTGAAATCATTAAAAGAAAGACAGGTCCAGAGCTGAGCAAGGTGTGCCTGCCTGGAATCCCAGCACTCTGAGGCTGGAGGATTGTGAGTTCAAGGCCAGCCTGGGCCACAGAGTGAGACTCTCTCTCAAAAATAAATAAATAAATATAAATAAATAAATAAATAATAAATAAAGTCAGGGAGGCGGTACCTGCCTTTAATCTCAGCACTCAAGAGGCAGAAGCGGGGGATATCTGTGAGTTTGAAGCCAGCCTGGTCTACAGAGAGACCCTGTGCACCCCCCCC
>NW_008481336.1:0-3389 GCF_000622305.1 Nannospalax galili
GAATATTATTCGGTCTTTAAAAAATAAGGCAATTCCATCACTGAGAAACAAGTGACCCTGAAAAAGGCAAATCTCATGACATAAAATAAGTCAGACATCAGCCTGGAGGAGTCTAGAGTTGTTGATCAAGAGGCAGAAGCTTGCAGTTATGAGAAGATGAGTTCTAACGGTTTAACATGCAGCACAGGAACTGGGTTGAAAATAATGTGCTATGTACTTGAAGTTTGCTTACAGTGTGGATCTCAATTGTCACCAAATATACAGCATACACAAAGTAACTTTGAAATAATGGGCATGTTACCGCCTTTGTCTGCGGTAATCATTTAGCACTGTATACATACATCAAAATATCAAGGCATCTCCCTTAAATATATGCAGTTTCCACTGTCAATTACACTTCGGGAAAGCTGGAGCAAAAAGAATTTCAATCCATTTAAAAAGTGATAACAAACACTTAAACTCTGTTAGAGCTAGTTGACATCTCTGGAGTATTTTATTATATTTCACAAAAATAAGAGTGTCCCATTGACTGGAAATTTTAACAAATGAAAACAATGGTGGTCCTTCCCCACAGACA
The DNA here is from genome assembly GCF_000622305.1 of Nannospalax galili. Taxonomy (NCBI): domain Eukaryota; kingdom Metazoa; phylum Chordata; class Mammalia; order Rodentia; family Spalacidae; genus Nannospalax; species Nannospalax galili. Next base: position 578 of record NW_008481336.1, read on the forward strand.
GCTTGCAAGCCGCTCTGAGACAGTAACCTCTGAAGCAGCAGCTCGCTAAGCGTTCTAGTCCCGTTCTCTGCTGCTGGGCTAAACACCATGAGCAAAAGCAACTTGGGGAGGAATGGGTTTATCTCATCTTACAAAATACAGTCCGTCCATCCTTGAAGAAGTCAAGGCAGGAACTAAGGCAGGAAACTGAAGCGGAGCCCAGCTGGAGAGGAGCTCTGCCTCGGCCCTTCTCTCCTTGGTAAGCTCTCATGCTTACCTTTATTATACAACCCAAGCCCACTTAGCCAGGGATGGGCATATCCTCTATGTACATCCTTAAACCAGCAGTGGGCTGGACCACTCTACATCAATTAACAATTAAGAAAAATGCCTCACAAACATGGCCACAGAAGATTCTGAGCTGGGCAAGTCTTCAAATGAGGTTCTCTCTTCCCAAGCAGCTCCAGTTTGTGTCAAGTTGACAAAAATTAACCAGCACAAAAGTTTTCTAAGAAGGAAAGTTTTGATAAAAGGCAGGTCTGTGCTCAGTCCTAGTTGGGCCCAGTCCAAGGATACCTACTGAACTGTTTTAGCCTCAACTGACTCTGCAATTGAAGGTAAAAACAGTCCCTCATTTAAGCATTCTTTTCATGGAATGAGATATTGTATAGATAACACCAGCATAGACTCATACCTTGTTTTGTTTATAAAAAAGAAACCCTGTTGCTTCTAGAGAAAAAGACAACATCTGTATTTGCATTACATCTACCAAACAAAGTGAAGAATTTCTGGGAAAAAGAAAGCTTTGTATCTCTTTTGTGTATTGAACATAAAGACCAAACAGCATCCACTGTTATATGGCTATCAAACAGTCTTCCAAATGCACAGCACACCTCCTGTCAGCAGCAGTAAAATTAAATCATCCTGCTCAATCATTAGACTATGAGACAGATGACATTTGTAAACCGGGGTTGTTTCTTGTGTCAATGGTGAATAGTTTTTCTTTAATATATTATATATAAACTTTAGATATAATACTACATAATAAATATACTATATACCTAGTGGGAGATAAATATATATGCATATGACACTTTGTAAGTATGTCTACCATACGTATATATGGTGCAGCTCTCTTAGATTTTTCGTGCCATTCCATTGGATCCATATTCTCTATGTCCATCCTTAAACCAACTATCTTACACTGAAATAGGTAATTTTCCATGTCCATTTGAAGTTTCCTATTTCTCACTAGACCTGTCAGTAAATATGTTTTATAGTATCATTGTCCAATTCCCTTCATGAGATGAATGCCTTTCCTTGGGCGATAGAAGCAAGGACAGCCATTTATGTCATCTAAGAGTCAAAATTCCAAATTCTAAGTATATATGGGAAATGGTCTCCTCAAAGGATTCCTCAAACACTTTCAGAACCCTTCTCCATAACGGAAAATCTCTGTCTCCTGTGATGAGAATCATAATAAACATTTGCACTTGGTATTAAATATCCAATGTCCCTTCATGTACATTGATACTGTTTTATTTATTCCTTAAAATATAGTGGGAAGATCTGAGCAGTCCCCTCTCCATTTTATGAAAGAGTTAAACAAGTTCAGAGAGAGTCTCTGCCTTGCTAGTAGGGAGCCCATATATTAGATGGAGAGATCCCTGGACTAGAGTTGTCAAGGTGAAAACTGCCAGCTATTTCCTTATGACAGATCGCTTTCTGTAGTAAGACATCATGTACCTCCGGTGCACTAAGAGGTAGGCCCCTCTCTCAGTTCTAGATTATATTTGATTACCGGATTTTCTTTTTAATGAAACATTTATAATCATTTCCTTTACAACATCTTTGTGCTTAGTTCCAGGAAAAATAAAGATTCAATAAATTATCAAATGCCAGTAATACTTTTATTCAAGCCAGTAATGACATATACTTACAGATATTCAGAAGTATATTTTAAATTTTCAGCAAGTCTGGTTTACTCAAGACAAATAGAGAAGCAGATATAGGCACAAAACCGAAATAGGCTTTGCCTGTGGAAGTTTTCTAACCAGTGAATGAGAAATGAGAAGAAATGTGGAAGAGGTGACTTATGCTCTAAAACTGAAGCATTTTTCAGCGAATCCAAAAACTTAATCTGACAGCTTTCCCAAGGGGCCAAAATGAGCAAGTGCCAGAATTCGGCCTGGACGTTTCCTGACTCCAGATGCCTTTCCTCCTCCTATGCCAGGGAGCCTGCCAAAGAGGCCACATTCATTCCTGCTCTTCTACCTCATGCCAGCTCTTCACATGTGTAATCCCCAGCTGTCTACCTAGAACCTCTGGTGTGTTGAGCTACAGAAAGCGCAAAGCCCAAGATTGTATTTGCTAGGGTTGGTATGTAAGCCTGTCTGAATATGCCACTTTCTGGCCAAACAAACCAAACCCAAAACGAGGGAAACCTGCCAATACAAACTTTCAACCCAGCATTTTAAAACACTAGAATTACTGTTGCGTAGCACTCCAAAGTAAATGTTGTCACATCGAGCCTGACCGTCAGCTTAGGAGAGGCCAGAACTGTCAGAGGCACTGATGGAAAACAGTTTGGTATCATTGACTAGCTCTTGTTAATGATGGCAAAGTGTGCTGTTTGTCAACCTGATCTTGCTTCTCCCATTCCCTCTTTAACAAAACCCCCTCACTTTAGCTAGACCCACTGTTTCCCACCTAGTTGACAGTATTTTCCAGTCATCCTGTTCCTTGCTAACTACCACTGCTTCTGATCAAACTTCGTCACTTCTCAACCAAAATGTTGCAGCAAATTTCAAATGTATCATTTTCATGTTGCTAA
>NW_008481337.1:0-3373 GCF_000622305.1 Nannospalax galili
GAATATGGTACACCTACTGGGATATCTTCTAGGCATTTGTATTTACATTCAGGTTTGTTTAGATATGTCTACTTCCTTCCATTTGTCTTTATAGCATGGGAAATACCACTGAGACAGATCTATGGCCACATCTTGAAGAAGGATGATGAGGAGGCCCAAGAGGTCAATATCTTGCGGTGATACACGAAAGATCGCCCTGCATCTGCCATCCCCTCCAAGACTCAAAGAAATTTGTGGAAGAGATGACACAAAGTTTGTAAGAGTGGAGGAAAGGGGTGGAGTGTAGCCCCAAAATTACTCATTCCTCCACAAAGAGTAAGCCAGTCAGGGAACCCTGGGATAATGCTTGGAGCCACAGCCATATTGGAACTCTGAGCAAAGCACAAGGGTGCCAGGGATTGGCAGCGGGGCATCCTGTCCATCCAGTGGACTCTACAGGGTGATATGAGACTCAGACCATAGGGTAAGATGGCGTGTGTGTGAATGCTGATGGAGACTATGGGTGGGGCTTAGATGGCACATGGGTTATGAGAAGCCATTTCTTCATAAGTCACTCCATCCCAGAAGTTATAAACTGTGAAAAACCCAGCAAAGAGTTCTTTCCTTCCATATTTTTTGGCTTATTTTGTGAAAATGGAAAACCTTGTACCCCCATCCAGTAATGTTTAATTTGTAAAAAGTTGCTGGAGATTGAACGGATAGAAGAAGAAGCACCAAGACACAGATAAAACTCTCAATGGGATAGAGCTTTATTTCTCATGGGACACATTTCCTTCAGGGAAGGGAAAATGTCACCCCATGGATTGTGAGCTTGGGCTTATATACAGGGGCTTCGGGGTACAGAAGGCAAGAAGTTTTTTTGGAAAAAATCAGGTGGGGGAAAGCAGGAAAGGCGGGGCTAGGAAACCTGCCTCCGGTCTGTCTGCCAGCCAGGATCTGGGTCAGGAAATGTTTATTTTTTGTTCTCTTAAGATAAGGGAAAAGCTGCTGTACTAAAGTGGCTCCTAAAATATTTGGTTAACAGGCAGAATCTGCTTATCTTATCTTCAGAGATCAAAGGCAAGGCAGGCTGCCTCTTAGAAGAGCCTACTTTCCTTGACTTCAAAAACCAAGGTGCTTATTATCTCAGTTCCCTTTTCTCAGGGGCTTAAGAAATCTGAAGCCCCTGAGACCCTGTTGGAGAGGGGGGAGGCTGCTGCAGTTTGAAACCCTAATAGTGTTAAGTATTATAGAAACTAAATTTCATATGATGTACGTTCTATAAAGTAGTTACAAAAATTGTACTGTAAATCTACCAAGAAATCCTTCATTGAAAGAAATATGAAAGAATTCTATTTAAATGTCCTAAGAGAATAAACAGATGTAAACTATTCATATAATCTTTGCCACAAATATATTCACATGTGCTTAATCAAATTCTATCAGCCAGTTAAGCAAAACTATCAAGACAAAATTTCAATTGTGTAAAATTGGAGAACTGATTGTAGACCTTGTCTCCTGATGGTCAAGTGACATGTGTGGGAGTGGGTCAGTTCATGGAGAATCAACTCTCCTGATCTACATTACCCTTGGTGCCTAAGAGGTTCCAGAATCTCTCATGCTAGATCAGCTATAGAACAGGTTTTGTATAAATAGGAAACAGAAGAGATACTGGATAGAACATCAGAATGAGGACCACTGAAATTAACCTGAAAATTAAGGAACTGAAAACTTCCACAATTTTCTTCCACCTTGAAGCAGCAACAACATAACAGCTCTGATACAGTACATAGTAGAGTGGTGATCTGAAAGAAATTATTGCAATTTTAAACACTTCAAGAGTGACATACATTAAAACCCTTCAGGACACTAAGAACTGAGAGGCCATTAATCGTCTTCTCATTCAGAACAGTAAATCCAGTTTTACAGATTTAAATCCAACAGCTGAATGGAGGACAATGCTGTTTTCAAAGACATGACTTTCATGACTGAGGTAATAAATCACAATATCTTCTGAGTTCAAAGACTTTCCTCCAAATTAACAAAATGATTATTTCAATTGCCATAATTCAAAAAAATACAGAAATTCGAGGTCTGTAATGGATGTTTTCTTGACCATTAAAATCTGCATTTTTTGATAGAGAAACTAGTGTCAACTCCATAGAAATCCATAAACCTTTTCTCTTATTGTACACAACATCAAAAGTCTCATTACTATGAAAGTACTGGAAAAAAAGAAAACCTGAAGAACCAACACAGGACTTCAGAAAATCAGGGCGAATTCAAATATAAACCCAAATACAAATAGTGAAACAGATATTTAAGGTAAAGATCAAATTACAGTAGAAACAACAATGAATATAGCAATGAGGCAACACACAGAATATCATAAGATATTTTAAAGACACACATATGACAAAGGCTCAGTGTCAAATATATGGAAGGAACACAAAACTTCCACTGCAAAAGAAAACTTTTAAAAAATGTAAAACTGTATTAGTGTTTTGAGTACACATTTGTTTAAAGTTGATTTGGAAAAAGAGCTTTTTTATGAGTGGTGAGAGGTACATTTGTCTGTAAACATAAGGATACATACTTGGATTACAGTAATAAATATGTCAGAGTATTATAAAGTTCCACAACTGATCAAACGCAGAGAGTGTCTATGAGGTGCCTAGCCTTGAATGACACATTTGTAATGCAAGTCCTACAACTAAGGCTCAATAAACATCAGAGATCAGGGAACACAAAGAATATTAATGTATGTCTCAACTCTCCGAAGAGAAACTTCCTTGTGGAAGAGATTGGGATTAACCCAGAAAGCCACAAATGGCCAAACTACAGACAATGAAATACTTCAGGGTTGTTATTCCTAAATAGGAACCTATATCAAAATTTGCTACCCAAAGCTGAGGGACCATTGGGAAAAGGGGGCAAAAAAACTGTAAGAGCCAGAGGTGGTGGATGACCACAAGGAAACAGAACATTTCAGACAGCTAGGAAGTTACTCACATGAATTTACAGCAGTGGCAACAGTAAGCACAAGACCCATGCAAGCTCGAACCAGACAAAAACCCAGCAGAGAAGTGGGGAAGTGGGTAAAATCTTAGCTTAGGAACTATTGGCAACTTTTACCTACTGGATGATGGAGAGCTGGTTGTATTGTAAGAGGGGGTGTGTATAGGTGAGGGGCATAAATATTACCAAAATTTATTGTATGAAATTTGAAAAAATTCAGTTAAAAATTTGATTTGCTAATGACCATTAAATATAACTGAGTTATTGTTCTTTCTCTCTGTCTTTCTCTCTGTCTCTCTCCTCTCTCTGTCTTTATATCTCTCTTTATTAATACATTTATCGATATATAAGTTAATTTCATATCTTACATATTATT
>NW_008481338.1:0-3399 GCF_000622305.1 Nannospalax galili
TGAGGGTGGGGCCAGGCCCAGAAGCAGTGCTCCTTGGGCCCAGAGAAGGCATTAAGTTGGTCTGGATGAAAAGGATCAGAAAGCAGTATTGTTTCCCTAGGGGTCTGGGGCCCCAAGAGAAGGAATGGGTCAGGGCTCAAACTCAGAGGAGAGAAGGCCACAGAGATGGGAGGGTGAATGAGGCTAGGGGAGTGGAGGGCACAATGGAGTTACCCTGGAGAGGGGCCTGCAGGTAGCTGTTTTTTTTGTTTGTTTTTTTTCAATAAAGGGATTCAAAAGAAAAAATATCCAGGAAAATAGCAAAACCTTAAGAATAGCCTTCAGCTATATACAAGCACTCATATACATATATTTTATGTATATTTTTAGAAGACTTTTGAACTAATACTTTTCTCTTTGTTTTTTTCACACCTTAGCATTTCTCTCTCTTCTGTTTCCCCCTGTCTAACCATCTCTCCTCCTTCCCCAGGTAAAGTCTCCCCATTTTCCTCATTTCCCCCTTGATAACTCCTGTCTCTTACTGTCTTCTATTTCTTAAGCTCCTTCTTCCACTTTTACCACCTTAGTTACTTTCCATTTTCCTGGTTTTTGTGGTTACATTAGTATGTGCACTCACATATAAGGGTTTGGTGCTAAGAGTCACAAAAGAGGAAGAACATACATTGCTTGTTTTTCTGAGCCCATCTTAGTTCCTTTAATGTAAGAGTTTGTATTTCCTTCCACTTACATGTAAACATCAAGCTTTTGTTTTTACCACAGAGTAGAACTCTATTGTGTAAATGTAGCACATTTTCCTTATCCACTCATCAGTTTAGGGGCAGTTAGATTGTTTCTGTTTGTTAGCTACTGTGAAAGGAGAAGCAAGAGAGATGGGTGCACAAGTATCTCTGCAGCAGAATGAGTTCTTTGGGTATATGCTAAGACACACTCTGCAGTCTCTTATACTCTACATTTTAGATAATCATAGCTTTTGATGTTAACCAACAATTATTACATGAGGAATCTTTGCTGGTGAGTGTTCAGAGATGCATTATTATTCTCTCTACCTGCTGCCCAGCTATCGTCCTTGAGCCTTAGGTACTGAGTTTCATTTTACATGTGTCACTTAAGGCTTGGTTTTCCACAGACACTTATTCTCTGCATTTGACTAGTTGTGGAACTCTGTGATTATCTCCATCTCTTGGGACAAGAAAGTTCTTTGATGATCGTGAATGTATGTGTACAGCTGAAGGTTAATCAACAAGAAACACAGTGCTACACAGGAGCCGGCTCCCACCAAGTTGTTGGTCAGGGTAGTCAAAAAGAACCCCCAAAATAACACAGGCTATTGCCACAGACATTGATTACCTCTCAGAACTTGAAGGTAAGACCCTATTGCTGAAGACAGGTGTTTCACTATTTTTTTCCCCTTTATGCTAGGAGACCCGGTCCCCAACTCAGGATCTTCTGATCCTGACATGAATGACTTTGGATTTTTCCATAGTTTATATGACATTTGGGAAGGGGTGAGTTACAAAATCACAGACTGTTATTGGCTTTCCATTTTCCATATTTGAAATGCACACACCATTTCCCGGCTCATCTTCCCTTCCGATGTTAACTAATGTTAAAAACGGCGGCTCCACCCATTTTTCCCAGTGTGCTCTGCATCACCTTTTCACTGGTCCGAGTGCCTCATCTCACTCACAGAAAAGCCCCCAAGATGGACAGAGCATCCCTGCCCCCCTTTTTGCTCTGCTCTATCAAAAAATGGTGACTACCCCAGTCACTGCTGTGCTTGAAAGTCTACACCCAAACATAAGCCCAGTGGCTTCCCAACAACCACACCAAATGGCAAGAGAGCAGCAACGTCATTTTCCTGGCTTATGTCACCACAGCCCACAGCTTAATGGGCTTGAATCCTTCTGCAGACCTCGAGGAAGGGCAGTAGAGCTGGGGGAAGGCGGGGAGGAGAGGAGATGAGACTGGTTTGTCAAAGGAACTTCTGGGTTAGAACAAGACGTGTTCGGAAACAGACGTTGGAACAATGGAGCTAGAATTTACCCGTTGTAATGTTTCTCTATTCATCTCTGATACTGTGGACTTGTGTTTGCTCTTTGTTTTGGTTCCCTGTCTGAGTCTATTACTTTCTTGTTTTTCTTTACAAAGAATCAATTCTTAGATTAATTGATTTTTGTGTTGTTTTCTTTGTTTCTACTTCATTGACTTCGACTCTAATTTTTTTTTTTTTTTATCTACGATATTTGGGTTTGGTTTCTGCTTATTTTCAGATTCTCTAGTTCTATCATTAAGTAATTTCTGATTTTTAATGTAGATGCTTAGAGCTATAAACTTCGTTCTTAGAAATATTATTGATAAGTTCCAGAGGTTTTGTTGTGTTGTGTTTTGGTTTTATTTATTTCCAGGGATTAAAAAAAAAATTACGTCTGTACTGGTTAGTTTTTTGAGGAAGAAAAAAGACATGAAAATTGACAAAATTTACTACTAACATTACTATTTTACTATCTTAACTTAGGTCTTAGGAATTTCAAAAAATATATAAATTAATACTGATTTAATCCAATGAGCAAAAAGTTAGAGGTAAACTTTTGCTTTAACAAATACTGAATAATTTTCATAGGTGCTAACATCTCCTCGTATTTCATATGTATTTTTATACAATAAGAAAGAAAACCAGAAACAAATTCTATTAAAGGAAACTATGAAATAAATCATTTTCTTATTTAATATCTTCTCTCTGGGAAAACAAACTTTAAATAAATATAATTTAGGCTGAAGTGGTATAACTTACAACTATTATGTGACCATAAAAGCACCAGAGCAAAACCAATGCACTGGTCTAATGACTAAATTGATTACATTGCCTTCAAATCAAACTTGAGATTTCTTGGGTTATCTCAGTGGTAGAGTTCTTGCTGATCATGTGCAAGACCCTTGGCTCCATCTCAGCACCACAGAATCAAAACACAGCTCATTTTATTTGCTTGATTATTGAAGATGTGACTTATTACTTTCCTTAGATATCAGACAATTGAGTGTTTTTGCTGAAAAGGATACCAAACTAATGAGGAATAAAATGATTGACACAGGGTTACTTAAATGATGATAGTAGAAGCTGATTGAAGAAGTAGAGAATAAGTCCTCTGGCCACTCAGTGTTTAAGTATTTTAGAGAAAGCAAACTTGAATTAATTAATAGTAAATTTATTAGCCCAGAACTGTCTATTTCATTTTTATAAAAGCCAAATTCAGTTACTAGTTCAGCCAATTCAACACTTGATTTTAATAAATAGCAAGATTTCTCTCTCCATGGACTTATTCTGTAGAACACTATATGCCAAGGGAATTTGAAATCTTATCAAATACAGGAAAAAAGTCTTCATACTTTTCTTTGTATAGA
>NW_008481339.1:0-3394 GCF_000622305.1 Nannospalax galili
CACACACACACACATACAAAATCTCAAACACTCCCATTTTTAGAAGTAATGGGTGGTGGTAGGTGACAGGTGACCTGTGGGGGCCGACATGAAACGCCTAGGATGAAGTTCAAGGTGGGTATACTTCTGTCTTGCTGGCTTTGTTGTTACCTGATAGAGGTAATATTACATGGAGTGAAAATTCACTGTACAGTCGGATGCTTTTCTATATAGACCCTACACATCAATAAAAAGGTTAAAAAGAAGACCAAAGCATGAGGCTTTCTATAAAAAACCTAGAGAAAGACACAGATCTAGGAGGGAGGCTGTGCCAGCATGGCGGCCATGACTCTATATTACATTCTCGTCTGTACACAGAGTGGATGATGCCAGCCTCATATGGTGCTTATGAAAATTATATGAGACAATAAATATGGACATATTTTGTAACTGCAAAGGTTGCTGCCATGATTTTTGCCATTGCCCCATGTCCTGCCCCCCTGAGAAGGACACACGCAAATGATGACAGTTGACCCCGCAGTGTCTGGGCCCAGTGCCCTCTTGTTCTGGTGTTTTATGGAGAATTCTCTCTTTATCACTTAAATCTGCTCCAGCTTTCCTCCTGTCACCACTGCCCCTCTCCTGAGATTAATTCTTCCCTCAAACAATGGAAGATGGATGGCCTTCGTGTTCCTCCAGCTGATTAAAATTATTTCCTCTGCTGAAAGTCCATTCATGCGGAAAGAGTGCTTCAGAATGCAGCCCCAGCATCTAGCCTCGTGCCCCAGAATTTCAGTCTGTGATGTCTAAACATTCCTTTCCCCTCACTCAGAGACTCTGCATGTGCCCTGCCAGGGCCCAGAATGCACTGCATTCCACCACAGGAGAAGGATGCCCAGCGGAGCCCTGTGACTTCCTGGAGTATTATGGATGTAGATGCATCCCCGTTCCCTGCTGACAGTCTTGGGTACCAACAAGCCATCATCCTAACAACAGCATCGTCCATCCTGCACTGTCTTGATGGATCTTCTCAACAGTCTAGTGAGGGGTACAGAATATGATCTTCACTCCATGCATTAGAAACTGAGCCGAGGTTCAGAGGTAAGAAGAGCACTTGCCAAGGGCATGGAGTCTTAATTGCAGACAGAATTTGAACTGAGGTCTGGTTCACTCCAGAGCCCAAGCTGGTTGCTTCAATCCATAGATGTTTATTAAGTGACTGTGTCTGCACTAAATGCTTGCATCCACCAGTGTCAAAGCTTCCTCCTTCCAGGACCAGCCATTCTGGAGGATACAGACAACAGATAAATACAGTGACTAAGACATACAGTATGCTACAATGGCAGGTGCTTAGAGAGAAAAAAAGAGCCAAACAGTTGTGAAGTACATTATATTAAGTTGTCAGGTGCTGTTTGAGCTTACTGAGATGCTGCTGCCTCTGGAATCAGAGCTCCTCCACATCAATAATGTTTATCTCAAAGTATCCCCCAAGGTCCCTTGTCTGGGGATGAGCAAGCTCCCCTAACTCTGTGACAGGGCGGGAAAAGAACAGCAAAACAGCCCAAGAGTAAAAACATTGTACCTTTGAGAACAGCTAGAAGGTAAACCATTTCCAACAGAGGTTACTATTGTTTATCCCAGGATGCAGAAAATGCCCACAGTAGGGAAGTTCAGCCGTGGAGAGAAAACCCAGCCCAACCAGGAGCTCCAACTGATGGCCTCAGCTTCCCCAGTCAGGTTCTGCTGGATGGTGTGAGCAACCGATTTGATGATGACCTGCTATTTGTCGGGCTCTCTCTCTCCATTCATCCATCCATCTACCAATCTATCTATTTGCTATTTGTTCTTTCATTTTAGCTTGTTATATGCTTAATAAACTCATTTAAAACAAACAGGCCCACAAATATGGCTATCAGGGCACTTTCTTCAGACTGGAGAGAACAGCAGTGTAAAGGAATATCAGGATTCTTCCTTAGAAGGCAGTATCTGATGAGTCTGAGTAAGGTGAATGGTTGGTTCATCAGACTGAGGCGAGTCTCATTACACAAGGCCTCCATGGGTGAGGACTGGCATGTTTGTGTGGTTGGAGCTACACAACTAGGGGTGGGTGGTGAGAGTGAATTCAGATAGGCTCCCCAGAGCTAGGTCCCACGGAAGCTCACAGACTACTGCAGAGACCTTGGCTTTCTTTCCAAGTACAGATCCTAACACGGTTGGGACAAAGGTGATTCAAACAATGTGTTGAGACCAGTGTGTAGGGCAGTAAAGGTAGAAACAGAGAGACAGTTGGATGGACAGAAAGGACAGCCTCTGAGAGCCCAGTGAGTGAAGCAAACAAGATGCTTTCTGGATGGATGTTGGGGACAAAAACAATGGTATTTGCTGCTTTGGCCTGGAGTGTGTAAGAGAGAGACAAAGGAGAGGAAGATGACCCCAGGTTTCTGGCTGGACCTCTGGATGGGTGGCGGTGTCATTGGGGTTATGGGGAAGGGGTTGGGAGGAGCAGTCCGAGGAATGGAAGACCAGGTGTGGGATAATTCTCAAGCCTCTAGTTAAAGGTGCTAGATGGGCAGTTGGACATCTGAACCTAGAATTTTGGAGAATGTGGTGTGAAGTCTTGTTTGGATTCGTTTTCCCTGTAGATATAAGATCTGTGGCCTGGGGAAGGACTGGCAGTTCTGACAGCCTGTGATCAGAGTCTTACAGTGTAGATGCAGGGCTATTGAAGAGTCCGCATGCCTCTGATGGGGGTGTCAAGTGTCCGAGCCACACTTCCCTTGTGCTTTTACTGCCCTGCCATTTAGGTCTCAGTCCTGGTTATGGGCCCAGATGTGGTTCCAGCCTTCCATCCTGGAACTCCTTGGTTGTACCTTGAGCCTCCAGGAGAGGCACCCCAACTCAATTGTCACTTGATCCAAGTGCACCTGGACTAGAAAGAAAAGCACTCCTTCCCAGCCTTCACTTCTGGGATCACTTGAGCCATCTACCCTGCTCAGGGACATAGGCTGAGGCTAGAGAATGTGGTCCATGGAGGTCCAGGAGACTGGCTGGCCTGAGCTGCCGAAGGTTTCCTGGGTATTAGATATGGCCAGGAGGTCTGGAGAGATATCCGATGTCTGACTGTCCCTGGCAAGGAGAAAGGTATTCAGAGAGATGTACTGCATGGATTGAAGGTCAGGGTGGAGGCAGAAAGGGAATTAGCAACAGGAAAGAAGTCTGGAAGAGAGGTTGGTCTAAAATAGAGACTCCAAAGTGGTGGCTGGTAGAATCCTTGGTGGCCAGGGCATCTCTGGAGCTATAAGAAGGTGTTTGTCTGGAGGGTTGGGAGCCACAGCCCAAGGACTCAGGTCTCAGGCCATATCCACCACCCTTCAGATGAGCCTTTCAGATGGGCTGGTGTTTTTCCTTAACTGTG
>NW_008481340.1:0-3405 GCF_000622305.1 Nannospalax galili
GGATGGCGGGAGCCAACCAGTGATTCTTCCAAACAAGTCTGGTCATGCCCCAGCTGTTTCCTCTAGGCACCATCTTGCCTCGCCCCTGGCCTCAGGCCCCCGCATACCTGTGTGCACACAGACTCACACATCATCACCCATGTGCACATGGGTGCACATACATAGTACTCACACACATTCACACATCTGTACACTCACATGTGCATGCACTCTCACAGCACAATCACTCACTCTTACACACACACCAAAGGCTCTCACATTTGCCTCAGAGCACTCTGCCCTCCCCACTCTGACCAGCTGCGTGCTGGTGATGGTTCTGGTGCCATTGTGGTTAATGTTTCTTGGCATTCACGGCTCCCAGAAGGGGCTGCAGATTACCTAGGAGTGTGGGATAGGCCTGGACCTTCCTCTGGGGGATCCAGTGTCCATTCTGCTTTCAAGAGCACCTTTTCCCTGTGTCCTGGACCCCCATGGCATCTCATTAGGTCAAGTTCCCTGGTTAGCCTTTCCTTGTTACCAGCAGCAATGGGAACCTGTGAACCATGGGGGTTGATCTCCTCCTTGCCAGTGGAGGCTGGCCGACTTGGAGGCCCCCACCCTGCTGCCTCCACCAGTAAGGCTCAGCTCTCTGAACCTGGGAGGATGAGACAGACTTAAGTGCATCTGAGAGTTGATTCTGGCATGCCAGCTCCTGCACTTTGGGGCCACTGTTCTCCCAGAGGGGACCATCCGGGGGCAGTAGGCAGAGCATGGCTCCAAATCTCAGTGCCAGCTTGTGCCGAAAACAGAAGCAAACATGGAGCTTCTGGAACATGCTGCTGGGGCTTAACAGTGCCATGTGTATTCAAGCTTCTTTGTGTTGGAAAAGTATGTGCAAAGTAAAATAAACACTGCATTGGCTGGTGGAGGGGCTCCCTGCTCCCCATACTGGTTGGGGGTGGGGTATGTGGTCATCAAAGGTCTGAGGATGCTGACTCAGCAGGGGCTGGGCTCAGAGGGACTGGCTTCTAAGGATTCATGGGCACGCTTGGACACTGACCTCTAGGCTCCTGGCAGACACAATGGCAGGGTTTGTCATGCAAGAAGTTTCCAGCAACCTAGTGGGTAGAGCAGGAGTGAGAGATCCTGAGGGTTGACAGCCTGTGGGAGGTACCCTCTATCCTAAACAGCCAGCAGAGCCCTGCCCCACAGGTCTCCGGTCCAGACATGTGATGCTGCTGGTCTGACCTGTGAACCACGTCTTTCTGAGGTCCCTGCTGAAGGCCCCTGGGAGTGAATGAGCCCTCAGCAGGTGAGTGGGACATGCACCCTGAGGCCCCTCAAAGAGGAGGGTCTCTCGTGTTACACCTGAGCTCAGCACCCAGCTCTCCCGGGCACCCTGAACAGGGGTGCCCTGGGGCAGCACTGTGGTTTCTGTCTGCAATGAGACTGCAGACTCGGTGGGATCCAGAAAGTAAGCATCTCCTCACTGCAACATCATGAGAACTCATGAGAGTAGACAAGCCAAGCAGCTCAGGAAGCACGGCCTCACCCTGCGACCTGAGCCGTGCACACAGCAGGTGAGCAGCCGCGGACCTGGCACCCCTGCCCCCAGCTCATTTAGGGTCTTTTCTTCCCTTTCCTTTGGCCTGAAGAAATGTCTGTAAATTGAATCTCAGCAATACTGAGAGACTCCCAAATGTGGTTTATAAAAACAGTCTGAAGTCCAGCTTAATTCCAGATTGCCTGTGTTTCTTTCTTTTTTTCTTTTTATTTTTTACATCTGTGAAATCAAAACCAGACTGAGTGCTTTATTAAAATGCACTGCCTAATGCTAATTTTTTTTCCCATGGCTGGTGGAATAGGGTTCAGCGCCATCAGCTTCTTATGTTTATCTTGGAGTGTCTCAAATCCCCTCCTCCTCCTCCCCTCCCCCTCCCCCTCCTCCTCCATGCTGTCTCTGTCTCCCCCAGCAGGGTCTTGGGATAGAAGTCTAGGAAGACAGGCAGAGTTAGCAGGGCAGGCGGGGATGTGGGTTATGCCTGGGCTGTAAGCCTTCTGGGTCTGTCTTCCACCTCCCCGGGGCTGTGCACATTCTTGCTGCCTGTCCCACAAAGCTGCTGGCTCTCCCTCACCACTCCTTCTATGACCGTTTCCAGTTTGGAACTTCAGTCTTGGCCTTGAGCGGCTTTCCAAACACTGGCTCCAAGCAAACCCGAGCTTCCCCACCTCCACGGTTTTGCTCTCACAGTCACCCCTTTCTGGAGTGCCTCTCCTCCTTAGCCTGGCCGGCTCCTCAGCCTTCCAGGGTCCGGTAGACATTCCTCCTCTGCATCACCTCCACATGCTTCCTTCCACTGCAGACCCCTCCCCTAGCTCCCTCCAAATCTGTGCAACCTATTGTCAGAGTCTGCCGTGTCCTGCCGAGAGTGCCTGGTACAGTCTGCTTCATGGCTTTCTAGACCTGCGAGGCTTTGTGGTTACCCTGGGTGCTGGGCAGTCATGTTAACGAGAACTGTGAGGCTGCATCTGGCTCAGCGGACGGTATGTTAGGGTTGGCAGCACCTTGTTCTGTGTCAGGATGGAGGACCTGGCATCCCTGGTCCTCCAGTGCTCCCACTTGCAAGCAGGTGTGTCCAAGCTTTTGATATTTCAATGTGACACCGTCATCTACAGTTTATGCTGGAGAACTGCGCAATCAAGAAAAAAGTCACAAGTCTCAACATTTTAAGTTTACAGTTTTGTGTTGGGTTGCATTCATAGCTATTCTGGGCAGCTCGTAACTACATGCAGTCTCCACATTGAAGGATAGATGTTCCTTTCAGAGCACTGGGCCCCCTAGGTCCCAGTGGCCCCCCAGGGACTCGGATTCCAGCCTGAGTGGGCCAGAATCTGCATTTCTAAAAAGATTTCTAGGTTGCCAAGGTTGCTGGTCCCCAACCAGTAGCCCCAGTGGCCCCTCAGAGCCTGTCAGGAGTGGAACCCATTGCCCTATCTGGACTGCCACGTGGGAGCCTGCATCTTAGCAGGAGCACATGATTCCCATGACAGAGTCTACAGTGCACTGGATTAGACCCCAAGGTCTTATGCAGAGACCACCTTTCACTGTCCCTGGGTCCTTCTGTCACCAAAAGCAAAGTCCTTCACATGAAGTCCTTCAAATCTGCCTGAGGATGATGCTCAGGATGCCTCGTGTGACCTTGTTCCCCAAACTCAAAAGGAGGCCGGTGTCCCTAGTCTAGTGTGTGGATGGTGCCCGGTGAGAGATGGTCAAGCTCAGAGGCATGGTCTCACTTAACAATAGTGACGATCTGAACTTGTGTCTCAGAATAGTCTGGGGGGCACGTGAGGGGTGCACATGGTGACACCTAAAGCCAAGAACACAATAGTCCATCCCACTTGGAGCATTTCATGGCGACTCCTGTG
>NW_008481341.1:0-3410 GCF_000622305.1 Nannospalax galili
TTAAACAAGCAGTATATTCAAACAAGCAGTAAATTCCTCTTTCCCTAACAAAAAATATCTTCTTTTTCCTCATTATTTTCCCTTTATAAGCTATGCCCCTGCAGTCATTAGATTGCTCGTTCTTCCTCACTCAGGAGTTGAGGCCCAGCCCAGCCATCCCGTTAACCTCTTGATTTTCCAGAGTCCTCTTTGTTTCTGTTTCTTGGCAATCCCATTCCCTGCCACCTTTTTTACCTAACAGGTACTGCTGATGCAAATACATGTGGTTGATTAAACTGTGATTATTGAAGTCATGTGGTTCAAGGGAACTTTGGGTTTTGTGTTAAACTTCTATAGTAAGATTTCCTGCTTTGAGGCAAGGTATAAAAGCATTGTGATTCTGAAATAAGGAACCTGCCTGGCCAGCAGCTTACAGGTCCTCCCAATCCCAGCTGTTTCTGTGTCTGCATCTTCTTTTCTTCATTCCCTACCATTCTCACTCAGGTTTTAGGATCTCCAGCAGCTGGAGTGTGGAAGACAGTACAAAGGAGAGTAAAGCCCTGGCTCAAGAAAGTTCAGAATAGAGCAAGTACTTTATTAGCATGTTGGCTAGAGGGCATTTGTATGGTACAGTGACAAAGAATCTAGCTGGTTTTTTGCCTGTGTCCTTTTTGCCCTGTCCTCAGAATTAATATGAAACCAAATTCAGTATAATGTACTAGTTTCTTTGGTGGAGGAAATTTCAAGACAGCATAATGCTGAGTTTATGTCATGGTTTTTACTATTACTCTTATGCAGGTTTACAAAAAAAAAGTGGAGAACAAAGAAATTCAAAATGTAGAGTTTTGAGACAAAAAAAAGCACTGGTAAACAATGTTATAGCAAAAGAATGTGCTAAAATAGAAACTAATTGTTCAGAGGATTAGCACCATTAAAGAGAAACCTGATCTTCCCATTGTACAACTTTAAGTAGGTGCCCTGAGGGCAATGACCCACCCAGCTAAGGGTTTCTTGCTTCTAAAAAACAAATGCTTCAACATAGAAAATCTGCTGTAAATGTATTTCAAGGGCGGTCGGCCCATCACAAACCAAACTGGCAGCCAAAATTGGCAGTGTCACCTGTGTGGTGGTATTGGCTTTGGAGGCATGAATGATGCAAGAGTGAGGGATTCATAGATTCTTCCTCTGCAGCTTCAGGTAGCCACTGACACCAGTCAATAAGTGGGACTGGAGTCTCTAAGCGTCTCTGAGAGACTCATGAGTGAAGCTTTCAAAGTCAAACCTGGATTGCTGTGCAAAGCTTTGGAGAAGCCAGAGCTGTGAAACATCTGCCAAGCATAGCTGCAAACAGACACTGCAACCAACAAAAGAGAGTGGTGTGTGTTCCAGACAGCAATGCTGGGATGTTGGGAGCCATTTAAACACTTTAAAACTAAAATCCTAGACAGTGGACATAGAGCTAGAGGATGTTGTATTTGTTGTGTTCAATTTCAATGTTGTTCTAGTCCAGTGTTTTCTGAACTATGTCTCTATTCCTCACTTTGGGATTGGGAATGTAGGACATATGCCATTGTTTGTCTCAAGCCTGTAATACAGGTTTTGATTTTTAGGCAAGTCAAAGTTATAGATTGCCTTGAGTTTCAAATTAGACCTTGGACCTTGGAATATTGAATAGATTTGAAACTGTCAAAGTCTATGGAGACTTCTGAATTAGAACTAAATGCATTTTGCATCATAAATTGACCATGAGCTGTGGGGATCATATAGTAGAATGTGGTGACTTGAATGGGAAATGTCCCTTATGGGCACTGATCCATCTGCCTGTTCAGACAGAATATCCAGATCACTGTGAAGATCAATTTGATGACAGATTTATAGCCAGACTCTTCTCACATGCTAGGTAATGAAGGAAAAAACATAAACTGGTTAACAGAGGTCATCATGAAATTGGAAAATTTACATAATACTTTATTAATGTATACATTCTTATTGCTTCAATAAAGTAATCACATTTGTAGTTGTTTTAGCATGTGAAATTTTTACTCAGAAAAATCTTTAAGGAAAGTGATAGAACGTGTAAATTGCAGGAAAGTCACAAACTTCATTACATAAATTCCTCAAGTTAGCCAAATGGCCCAAATTGGAGACTTGGCCTTTCATCAGGCCTTATCAACTGGTCACTTCCCTGGCTAACAGAGACTTGTTAACTCCTCATGTGCCATAGCCTCCTCTGGTGGCCTGGCCTTATCAACTGATCTTTACAGGGACTGTTTGCAGAGTCAACCTGCTGTGCCAAAAGATAACATGCATGCTTGTCCTGAGAAAATAGTCTCAGGAAGGAGACCCTCAAGTACCTCAAGGACACTGACACCTGACACCAAGCAAATTCCTACAGCTGTGTTCAGCAGAGTTCCTAAATTAAGTCCAAATTGCTCTGCTTATGTTTGCTGACATATGTATCCATGGACAGCAGAGTCCCTTTGCTATGTTCTCCTGAATTAAAAGGGAAATATTCCTTGCCTGTTGCATGTCTGACTCTGGCTCTTATTTCCTAACTTTAAACACCTTCCTTTTTGTGCTCTACTAAATCTAACAGAAAGCAGTTTTAAAATAAAGATCATCATATCTAAATAAATAATTTACAGTTTTAAACTATTTTTTTAGAAATAATCAGACATATTTTACACTAGGGTCAATTGAAATATATTATTTGATACTATTTATCACAAAATCTAATGTTTCCTCTTTAACTCATTATATTAGAATTTTAGTATACTTTCTAACACAGAGAAAAAGTCAGTAAATCTGGATTCAGTTAATGTTAAACCAAACACATATTCCCAGTAATTATGAGCTAACTTCTGAGAACAATATCTTCATTTATTTTCTTATGCCAAGCCACTCAGAGGTTAGTATTGAAGGTCTTAGAATGTAGCAGAATCGCTGTGAAAAAATAGAAGTTATACAGCTGAAGACTGGAGTGCCACATTAAGATCAATATCTAGATTTTTCTGAAAAGTGATAATTGTATAAATTGTCCAAAAAAGTCCAACTTTTCATCACATATAATTCAAATCACCTTTTGTGTCTCTCTTGTTGATTTCAAAGATAGTAGTTGTGCATTTATTGTACTTTTGTAGATTGCATGGACTCCACGGCAAATAACAGTGGAGTGCCAATCTCATTTTCTGTTCAAATCTTGTGAAAGGTTGAGGCTACAAAAACAAATGTGGGGCCCTGACTCATCTAACCGCTTCTTTCTGCTTCTGTAATATGTTTGGCTTAAGATGGCACTAATTCCATGTGGACTAGCTGGTTGAGGCATGTTGTAATCTAGCTGTTTCAGGCATGTTGTAATCTTCAGCTACCATCCCCATCCCGGAAAGCTATAGATCAAGCAAGCCCAGGCATATAGCAGCTTTATAAGGTAA
>NW_008481342.1:0-3415 GCF_000622305.1 Nannospalax galili
GAAAACAGCAGAAGGGGGTTACGAGTGAACCTACACTGTTCTAGCTGCACCAGAGATTGTGTGTTAAACTGGGATGTATTTTCTAAATTTAATAAAATGAAATAAAATCTTTGACTATACGGAATTAAAATCTATTCAAATGGCACATTTGTATTCCAACAGTCTCTACGTTCTCTAGGGTTAAAGTTCAATTCAGTTTAACTCAGAGTTTGTTGAACAACTGTAATACTGTAATATATTGGGGACTGTGGTTGGCTCCAGAGATACAAAAGCAAATTAGGCTCTTCCTTTATTCTGCCTCTTTGCTGTTTATGAGCCCTCTCCACGCTTCTATCCCGGAGATTTTTGCGCATGTTCTTCCTGTGAATGGAACAGTCTCCTCCAGGTGCAAGTATGGATCGTTCCATTTTTCTTTTGTAGTTTCTGCTTAAGTGGGATCTCAGAGAAAACCACTTCCTTGGTCACTATATATAGATATATAAAGTTTACTGCCGTACCCCACTCCTAAACTCTAACACTTTTAATCTATTTATTCTGTGTGTGTGCACATGTATGCAAGCAAATGTGAAGGTCAGAGAAAAACTTACAGGAATTAGTTCTTTCTACCATACCAACCCTAAAACTAACATTTTAATCATTAATTGCTTACATTCCCACCTATCATTATATATTTAATTCCTGATTCTTCCCAAGAATGTATTCATGGTCTGGTATCCGCAACTTTGGTTTATTCTTTGCTATCATACCCAGAGCTTAGTACAAAACTTGAAAATATTCAATTAATCCTTGTTGAAATGGTATATTAGCGTACACATGTATATTTGTTGCACGTATGTGCATATGTACATGTACATTCCTCACTAATTGCGTAGTTTGCCTGTCAAGTGTAATTTTTCTTTTTTTGTTGCTGCTGTTTTTATTTTTTATTTTGACAGGGTCTCCCTAGTCCCAGCCTGACTGGAAGTCACTACAGGGATGAGGCTGGCCTCGATCTCACAGAGATCCACCAGTCTCTGCCTCCTGAGGCCTGGGCTTTAAAGGTGCACCACAACGCCCAGAAGTCTAAATTTTTCAATGCGTGGTTCTGCAGGTTGGTGCTGGTCAAATTCTTGTGTTTGAAATCCTGTCTTTTCCTTCTCTTTTAGGCATGGAATTCAACCTGTGAGAACTGGATGGCTGCAGAGGTGGCCTTGGAAAAATATTATCTTTCCATTTTTTATGGGTTCGAGTTCGTTCTGGGAGTGCTGGGGAATGTCACTGTAGTGTTCGGCTACCTCTTCTGCCTGAGGAAGTGGAACAGCAGCAACATCTATCTCTTTAACCTCTCCATCTCTGACTTAGCTTTCCTGTGCACCCTTCCCATGCTGATAAGAAGCTATGCCAATGGATACTGGATGTATGGACATGTGCTCTGCATAAGCAACCGATTTGTGCTCCACGCCAACCTGTACACCAGCATCCTCTTCCTCACTTTCATCAGCATCGATCGCTACCTGCTCATGAAGTACCCCTTTCGGGAACACATTCTGCAAAAGAAAGAATTCGCTGTTTTAATCTCTGTGGGTATCTGGGTCTTAGTAACCTTAGAGCTGCTACCCATCCTCCCTTTCATAAATCCTGTCATAACAGACGAGGGCACCAGCTGCACTGACTATGCAAGTTCCGGAGACCCGAGATACAACCTGGTTTACAGCCTGTGCCTGACCTTGCTGGGCTTCCTCATTCCCTTGTCTGTGATGTGCTTCTTCTACTACAAAATTGCCGTCTTCTTGAAGAGGAGGAACAGGCTGCCGGTCAGCGCTGTGCCACTGGACAAGCCCCTGCGTCTGGTCGTCCTGGCAGTGGCTGTCTTCTCCACGCTCTTCACGCCCTACCATGTCATGCGCAACGTGAGGATAGCATCACGTCTGGGCCACTGGCCGCAGGGATGCACCCAAGTGACCATCAATACCCTGTACATCATGACTCGGCCTTTGGCCTTCCTGAACAGTGCCATCAATCCTGTCTTCTACTTTCTCGTAGGAGATCACTTCAGGGAGATGCTGATGAGTAAGTTGAGGCAACTCTTCAAGTCCCTTACAACCTTCAGGGTGTGAGCTTGTGGACGCTGGTGTTCATTCGGCCAAGGCATTTGACAAATTGCACATGCATCTGAGCGTAACCAGAAGGAGACTGCCTTAACCCAGAGACGTGAATCAGAGCAGGGCCCAATCTTACTAGCCACCTTCTGGCTTCGGCCTGGCTGAGGACTGGAGTGCTACGTGGGCTACGGGTCCGGGCTACAGTCTGTTTTAATTGGTAGACGTGAATCAGAGATGCACCTTTCTGCCTGATTTTTAAGTAGTTCCCAGACTGTGGGGGGAAAGGTCCCGAAAGGTGTAGTTATCTCCACCTAAGAACCGAGCAGAAGCAAATTAATGCTATCCGTTTCAGTGCTTAAAATCCCAAACCCTCACAGTTGGAAGACCTTTCTGTGAAAAAAGAATGAGACAGGCATATCAGCATGTTGCACGTAGTCTGTCATTGGCCAGGCTGTAAAATGTATGTTGACCATGTTCTCTGTTGTTCTTACAATATTAAAACTTTATGTGAAAAACAAATGGCTAAATGTATAGTATACACCCTAAACTATTATTTTTACAAAATACATTCTTGAGAAAATTTAAATAACAGCAATCATTAAGAATGCATTACAATGAGTTTTTCTGGATTTATCATGAATTGAGGTTTACGTGTACCTTACAAGTCCTTCTCTATTGCATACGTTACAGCAGAAAGAATATTAGTTTTGGTTGAATAGGACCTAGAGTCAAACAGAATCAGCATTTGAGGCTGATGATCAGGAAATTTAGAACTAAGAAAATTTAAACATCATAAAATTCTGTAGTAATTTTATTCAAATACTGGAGAGACATGTCAAGGACAGTTACAGAAAATTCATATTTCCAGAACTCAAAATACTTGTCAGCAAGTCAGAGCAAAATAAAACACAGAAAAGTGAATCTGTTGTTTTGATGGCAGTTGTGCTGTCTGAAATTTCAACATCACAATCTGGTTCCCAGTTCATGGAAATACACCTACTAAAGTTCATCATCCTTTTTGCTCTGGATTAAACAGTGAACTTGGAAACATTATCAGCAAACTAGGAAATAAGAAGGAAGGGCGTTACTAACACCATATTCATTGGGTTATTTTCTCTTTTAGAAGGAAAACCACAGCTTTGCTCTCTCCTTCCTTTTTAAACTTTTAATAAGCACTGGAATAATTTTCAAGAACCACTTCATCTTAAAGAGAGTTATCCTATCCAGAGATGTTTTCACAGAAAATCTCATAAGACAATTAGAGGATAATTTCCCAAAATAAATTATGTTCTGAAATTATAGTATTAATGTGCATGTTAATACAAGTTATCTTA
>NW_008481343.1:0-3335 GCF_000622305.1 Nannospalax galili
GGTGCACTTACATGCAGGCAATACACTCATACACATAAAATAAAAATAAAACTTAAAAAAAGAAAAAAAGACTTCTGGAATTGGCTTGGAAGGGGCAAGTGCATGCTGGGAAACTGGCTACTCCACCTGGATCCTGCTAGGCTGGGCCAGGCTGACTGTGGGCATTGGGAGGTGTGGCTGTCTCCTCAGGAGTTCAATTCTAGACCCTTATACAGTTACTGCAGACAACAGAACACAGGTGCCACCACAGTATGACAGTGACAGATGGGTCTGAGGGGCTTGGGCTCTGTCATCCAGAAGCATGGGGTGGGCAGAACGTTTCCCGACCAGTGACAGGGGCCGAAACGTGGCCTGTTCCACTCCAGCTGAGCTCCAGTCACATGCCTTATCCAGTTACCCATACCCTGACCCCAGCAACAGGACTGAGGGTGTGTGGCACCAACAAGGAGCCTTAGGACACGCCACCTTTAGGAACACCACCTTTAGGAACTCGGCTCTTCCAGGGGTGGACATGTGCTGTGTGGGAACAAGCTGGCCATCCCCAGCCTCGGGACAGCAGACCGCACTCACCCCTGGGGGATGGGCTGCATTCACTAAGCCTAGGATATGTCCCTGTACCCAGGGAAGCCTCCAGAACGTGGCCTCAGACACACAGAGGTAGGAAGCCTGGAGGGAAGGCACCAGCTCAGATTGGCTATGTGATAGGCTGCCACACCTGTGGTCATGGCAGCCTACAGGGGACTGAGTGGTGACCCTGACCCTCCCCTCCAGCTCCCTGCCTATGAGAGGAATGTAAGCCACAGGTCTGGCTGCAGTTCTGAACCTGGAGCCTACAGTGCATGAACCCATCCTGACTTTGTGGTGGCCTGCTGTGGTCACCTCAGTGCATCTCCAGACTCCAACAAAGCTCCCTGGGGGATGAGCCCCAGGCTCAGGAAGGCTGTCCTAAAACACTGAGCGGCTTTTCAGGGACCCACGGGGACCATGTCAGTGGGAACCTGGCAGTCTTGCACTTGGACAGTGATGACAGGCACCCTTGGGGGGCACTGGGCAGGTGCCTCGTGGACAGGCAGAGGCCCTTCACAGGCTCTTTTCAGGGGTGACAGCCATGGTGGGATATCTGAACACTGCTGGCTTACCAGCCTGACCGGCTGAGAGTCCGGCACCCCCCAAGTTCCAGCTCTCGGAGGTACAGGTAGCTTTGCTTCCCAGCTTAGCACACCCTAGGCAATTCTGGTGTCAGCTAGACATGGTCTCCGGGGTCCTGGGGGCCCTGCCTCTTCATGGACACAGAGCCCAGCTGTGCTGTCAAAGATCCCCAAGCCTCATCCATGGGCCCCAGCTTGCATACCACCCATGCTAAAAGCTGGTCCCACCCCACTGTTGTCCCAAAGTTATCACTTGCCATGGGTCACTCAAAGCAGGCTGAGGGACAGGGATGTGGGAGCCAGGTCAACCCTCCACAGGCCTGGGCAGTACCCCAGAGGTGCCTCCCTGCCCCACCCTGCCCTCAGCATCCTGTTCTGCCTACAGGGTCCCTCTGTGTCTCTTCCCAGAAGCCCTCAGAGGCACAGCCATGGCCAGGCAGCACTAAGTCCACTGTTTCCATCTCTGGGCTGCAGGGGACAGGCCTAGGTTGTGTGGCCAGGCTGAGGCCACGGCTGTGGTGAGGGAAAGGGCAGTTGTACCCACTTGGATGGCGGGTTGTACAGTCTTACAGTAAAAACATCAATTAATTCAAAAGCTGTCACTGTGCTCGACTGGCTCAGAGCCCTCAGTGTGCTCACAGGGACAAGGAGGTGGTGTCCACCCTTCAGGAGGCCTGAGAACCTCACCACACATCCCTGGAGAAAGATGTGACCACTCCATGTCATCAACCCAGAACACCTGCCTTGCTGTGAGCATGGGGACTTGTCAGAGCACCGTGTGGACATGAGGACTGGAGGGTTGCATGGTACAGGAGCCCACATGCCCATAGACAGCCATGACCTAGGTCCCTGCCTCTGCCATGGTAGCATCATCCACAAGAATCCACATCTGCAGATGTTGTTGCAGAATGGTGACAATGTCCTGAGGTGCCCAGGGCTGCGGGGCAGGTGCCCTGGTAACAGGACCCAGGCCTTCCTCGCAGGCTCAGACACGCCATACAGGCCTCGCACTCTTGGCCCCCACACTGTGAGGACGATGACCTGCTCCGTCACCATCTGTGGCCTTTGATCCTGGGTCCCAGGGCACACGTTGCCTGCTGCATCTTCAGAACTTGATTTTTGACACAGGGTTTCCCGGTAGCCCCAGATGGCATGGCACTAACTATGTAGAGCAGGCTGGCCTCTATCGCTTCCAAGTGCTGGGGTTAAAGGTGGCACCATGACAACTGGCATCTTGGGAACTTGAAGCCATGGACCACAGCGTGTGACCCTCATGGCTGGGTCATGGGCGGTGCACATGCGCACAGGGCTCTGGGCCACCTAAGGAACATTGTAGCACCCCTCAGAGAGGATACCTAGGTGATGCCCAAGTCCCTCTCTGAGGTAGCTGTGCCTGTTGCCTCCTACATAGCCTGGGGAAGGGCAGGTGACTCTAGGTATGATGTTCTCTGGTCAGCAGGGCAGGATGAAGACAGACGGCTCAGAAGCTGGGCATACATCTGTGTCTGCTGCAGCACTGAGTAGTCCCCCTGCAAACAGTGAGCCTTCCCCACTGCAAACGGGACAGTGTAGGCTGAGCTGACCATCCTGGGGCTGGTGCCGCCCATGGCCGCCATCACGGCAGAGCGCCAGCTCCTGCCATCGCCCCCTACCTGGCCTCTTCTTCTCTGAGGAGTGAGGTTTCAGACATGTCAGATGTGCTCACCTTTGACAAACAGCTTCAGTCACAGGCAGGGAGCATGGGGCCCACTTTATGAAGAGACATCTGCCGTTCTACCTTCCCAACCAACACACGAGAGGACAACCAGCAAAGGCCCCCGAAGAGCCAGTCCTGGGGCTGGTGACGGCATCCCCCGAAGCAGCAGAGAATGCAGAAGGGACGGGGTCAAGGTGAGGATCCTGGGGTCACCTGGGAGCCAATGCCACCACAGGTCCTCGGAGCAAGGCAGGCGGCGAGCAGCAGAGACACAGGGAGCAGCATGCTGCTGGTTCAGAAGAGGAAGGGGCTGCAAGCCAGGGGATGTGAGGCATGAGGCTGGACTTAGGGCTCTTTGGAGCCACCTACAGGGCCCCTCCCTCATTTCCTACCCAGGACGCACGTCTGACAGAGAACTATGCGAGATACTCATTTTTTTCTTTTTGGTCGTTTTGAGACAGGGTCTCCCTGTAGCTCCAGCTGTCCTGGAA
>NW_008481344.1:0-3404 GCF_000622305.1 Nannospalax galili
CAACTACTACTACCTAGTGAAACCCTGTCTCAAAACCAAGCAAACAAATTCCAGAATATATTATAGTGTATGTTTTAGTTGATGTTAACTTTCATACTGATATCTCTGATTTTTAGTATTTTTACTATTTGCGTGTACTATGAACTTTTACCATTTTCACACTCGGTTTCTCCTTTCTGTTCTTATTATTTCCCCCACTCTCACTCATTCTTCCATGTCATATATGTGATTATATATGTCATAAAAATAATACATGATTTTTATGTCTATAAAATCTAAGGTCAATCAATGAAAGAATACATGCAATATTTTCTAAGTCTAACTTATTTCACTTAATATGATTTTCTAATTTTGACATGGTCCCTGATAATTTTATTTACAAAGAAGTGAAAATGATAACTTGTTTGCACAGTAGTGTTGCTGCCTCTTGCTAATTGTTAAATGGTTAAAGAACAAATCTTGAATTATATCACTTTCATATTTCATTTTGCATTTTAAGAGTGCCTTTCTGCTTATAATATGATAAAGAAGTTTGGAGATTAAAACTTTTCTCAGCTGAATGTCAGCAAATAAATAAAAACCCTATATCAAAATGTGAAATGTTAATAGCATGCCATGTCTAGTTTCTCACTTTGAGAAAGTGCAATGGCCGCAAGTTTCCTTCTTCTCTTAACTATACTCATAACCTGGCTATAATCTTTTATAATATAAACTGCTCATTGATGAAGCAACACCTGAATTTGGTATTCTTAAGCTTCTCCTTCGTCTGTGTCTAAATTATCCATGCGTTTTCTAAATCCTGTGCTGGCAGACCTCTGCAGTCAAATGCTAAATGTTATTAACCTCCAACAAATTGGATTCCTGATGAATCTTGTTCTCTTTTGAAATAGTGTCGACATGTCATCCAGTGCCTCACAAGAGGACTCCCTAGTGCTCCCTGTATGGATCCCGTACACTTGGTTTTTGCTTTGGATGATTCTAATTCCATTATTAGATGGCTCATGAAATGAATGTAATCATAAAGGCAACTGTTCTCTCTCTGTTCAGTAAATGTTTTTAATGTATGCTGGATGGTTGGAAATATATTTGGATCTGTGGAATACTAAACAGAAAGCAACTGTATTTCATTTATGTACTCATGGTTTTACAGAAGTACATATCACATTTTGTATTTTCCCAGCATGGACACACTGGGATAAGTTAATGTCCATTTCCACAAAAAATAATAGTGAAATAAGGAATTTTAACATTATTCAGTTGTGCTTTATTTTCTGGTGCTTTTCTTATATTGGTCAGAAAAAGTCCTGTGGGATTATAAACAGTTCTTATAACACTCACTAACACTGGCATTCCCTCGAACTAGAAACAACTCTTTGCAAGCACCACGCTGTTTCCACAGCATAAGTGTTTATAAAGTGAGGCAAGCAGAATGAGAGAAGCTAGCAACTGGAAATCAACCTTTGCAATGTCTTAAAAAACACCAGATGAAGATCAAAGTGTCAGCAAATGCTGTGCTTGTCTCCGTTGCATTTATGGAGAGGAAAAGATGACTCTCCCTTATCTACAAGCAGGTTTATGGCTGAAACACCATCACAACAGAGGAGCAGAAGAGAAACCTGCAAGGGTCCTATGGGAACTGACATTATGTGCAAACCTTGAAATGGAAATGAAGTCCCCCAAGCAAACATGGTTGTTTGATTTTAGTCCTGAGTTTGGTGAAGGGTGGACAACCATGGAAAAATAGACTGGAGAAACAAGCTCTGTGATCCAATGGATCACAGCCCAGGGCTGGTCTGCTCAGGTCTTTGTGACGTTATTTCTTAAGAGATGAGGATGTTCCTTCTCTTAGGGAGCTTCGCCTTGGAGTGAAGAATTTATGATTTGCTTCAGAGGAAAAGAGGTAGGCAAGAATGGTTTTCCATCTTCTGATGCTTTCTCAAATACTGAGGTGCCATGCTGCGCAAGAATGTATTCTAAATCTCACCATTTCCCTGACTGTCACATAGGCAACCTCTGTCTCCCAGGCTTATAATGCTTTTATGATGCTTATATTTTTTCCTACCTTTTGGTTTCCTAAGTGGAAGGACTGCTCTAGAGTCTAACCTCCCATGAAGTTGAAGTCAGCCTGGAAATCAAGGTGTCCCGCACCAGCCTGCTCTCTACTCTGAGCTTTGTTCTCAATACGAAACAAGACTTTCAGGACTTCCCTCCCTTTAACTCATCCTTACCACAGCAGTGCTGAGGACAAAGGGTGCAGTCTCCTGAAAAATTACGATTTCAGCAAATTTTCATTAAAATGTCTAGTGTCCGTACATTCCCCTGTTCCTTTTGTCGTTCTCTCTGCTCCTCTCATTGTCGTGCCTCAGCCTTTTAAGCATAGAGCCATATGGCATTACAGTGAAAAGCTAATACAGTTATTTGAACTACAAAGTCAGATACAGAAATAACAAAAAGGGACTTTGAGATTTCATTGTGAAAGACATCTGTTTCAGAAAATAATTATAGCCAGTATATGCTTCATTTCATTTGTTTTATTTATTTATTCACCTAGTTAATTTTTGGAGGTTTTGAAAAAGAGTCTTGCTGTAGCCCTAGATGGGCTAGAACTCTCTATAAGAACAGGCTGGCTTTGATCTCAGAGATCTGCCTGTCTCTGCCTATGAGTGCTGGGATTAAAGGCCTGTGCTATCACACCCAACTGACTATATGTATGTGTGTGTATGTGTATGATGTTCTACTGCAACTGTCATGGAAAGAATTTTCAAGCCACGGTTCAAATATGGTGGAGGACTAAACTGTCTCCTTGTTTTTTAATAACCTCTGGACTTAGTACCTGCATCGCTGCATTCTGACTTCATCTTCCTAGGGTCTCTGCCCTCTGTGGCTATGCATCCTCTCCCCTTCTCAGGACATTTTGACTGGATTGAGGACCCATTCTCATCCATGATGACTTCATCTTTACTGAACGCGATACATATGCAAGGCTTGTGTTTCCAAATAATCTCATATTCAGAAGTTTTAGGTGGTTGTGAATTTTGGGAAAACATTATTTAACCCAGTACAGATAAAATTGCCACTTTGTTTATGTAAATGACTGATTCTATATATTATTTATTATTAGCTATACTATACTGTCTTTGTTATTTTGTCTTATTATGATCTTTTTCCTGTATTTTCTATGTTTGTGAGTTTGGTATTAGTTAAATTGCTTGCAACTGTAGACCGTATTTGCCTGTCTACTCTCTGAACACTTTTTTATATATGTATGTATGTATGTATGTATGTATGTATTTATTTATTTATTTTTATTTTCTTATTTTGGTGTTTTTGAGACAGTGTCTCCCAGTAGCCCAAGCTGGCCTGGAACTCACTGTGTAGACCAGGCTGGCCTCAAATTCACAGAG
>NW_008481345.1:0-3149 GCF_000622305.1 Nannospalax galili
GAAAGCAGGCTGAGCATGGGCCAGAGGAGCAAGCCAGTAAGCAGTGTTCCTTCATGGCCTGTACTACAGCTTCTGCCTCCAGGTTCCTGCCCTGAGTTGGTACCTTGGTCTCCCTGATGAACTGTGACCTGGGAGATGTAATCGAAATAAACCCTTTCCTCCCCTAGTTCGTGTTGTTCAGAGTATTTTGTCACAGCAATGGAGAAACAAACCTGAAGAGTCGGTTTTTCTTTTGTTTAGTTTTGTAACAGTTTGAAACCTGTATCAGGGACATGCTATCCTTGAGCAATATGTGCACGTATTCCATACATTTCAATACCCTTCTTCACAGGTAAATATGAATAAATTAAAAATATGGCTTTGGCCAGGCTCTTGGTGCAAGCCTGTAACCAAAGATACATGGGCGACGTGAACAGGAGGATCACAACATCAAAACCTGCTTTAGCTCTATAAATAACATGAAGACCATCCTGGATAAATGTCATGAGATTTTGTCTCAAAATGAAGAGTAAAGAGAAGGCCAAGGACATACATTTTCCTGAGGTACAATCAAAGTACAGGGGAGGGGGTACAGAAAACAAGTTAGAAGACAATTTCAAAAGGCACTGTGAACACATGTGTGTGAAATACAAGCACTCGGTGTGCTGAGACTGTTTGAGTGCCAGTTCCAGACCAGGTGGGATAGAGTGCTTTAAATTCAACGTGGACTATCAAAGGAGTCTCTGTGCTAAAAGAACTGAGAAGGCAGAAAAAGGCAAAGAATAAATGGGCAAAGAAATAAAGAAATGAAAAGAGAATATACACTTCACAGGGATTCCACTTACAGAACCCCAGTAATCTCTGTAGAGTAGACCAGGAGATTGAGAGCTTAGAGCTGTTCTAGGCTACACAGCCTGTTAGTCGTCATCTCTTTAGTGAGTAAGGCCCTCAACCCTCAATCCCAGAAAATTATTCCGCTCTCTTACATCCACAGCACCCCAGCAATATGGAAACATTGACAGCACTAGGATTTCAAGTTTGAAGCCCTTGTCCTACACACTTCATTTCACAACATCCTGGTAAAAGTAAGCAGGCCTCAGCATGCTCCTCCCTCCAAGAAAAAAAAAATAATAATATTCACTGGAGTTCCACTTACAGAACAGTAGCAATCTGGGAACAGGGACATGAGGAGTAGGAGATCAATGCTTCCCTGAGTTAGACAACACACCCAACATCAGCCAAGGTTAAGTAAGTAAGCGCCCCCACCCTCCAAAAATTATTCGGTGGTTTTCCAGGATTTGGAATCCCAGAAATCTGGAAGCACTGGCACCAGGATCAGGATTTTGAGGCTGTGCTGAGCTTCATCGTGTGTTCCACGTCAGGATGGGGTAAGTAAATCAGACCCTGCGCCCCACCTTCATTCCCAGAAACCGAACATTTATCAGTGCTTATCGCCACAGGGAACCAAGCAATGCGGAAGCACTGGCCTCGCATCGCAACTTTGAAACTGCCCTGAGCTACACAGAAAGCTCGACTTCAGCTTGAGGGGAGAATGCCGCCCCGCTCCTTCCTTCCCAGAAAAAAGGGACGAAGAGCTCCTCAGTCGTAGACACACGGTGGGCACCTCGTATCCGTCCACTGGTAAACACCAGGTTTAACCGTCAATTAGGAGCCCCGCCGCCATTTTCTAGCCCAGAGGGAAACCTGGAGAACGTTCTAGAAATTCTGAAGGGACCGCCCCGCCCCCAATCGCAAGCCCAACCCTTAGAATGAGACCAGAAACCTTCCCCATACCTGCATAGTGAGGAGAAAACGTGGAGAAATCCAGTCAGCAGACAGACATCAACACCCGGGCACAACGTGAGAAAACCGACCGCACTTTCGAGCAGCTGCTGCAAAGCTGGGTCCAGTCCAAACTGGATATTAGAGTCAGAAAAGAGGAAACAGGAAATGGGGAGACCGGAAATGAGCAAGTCAGATGCAATAGGTCCTCCAGGACGCTAGGTGGCAAAATCAACAGTGGGCTGACCAAGGAGAAGGTATTTGTGGGCGGAGTTTCAACCTTGCAAAGACATGAGGGGTCAGTTTGAACTCTTAAATCCCCATTTTTTTTTCCTGACCTTCCTTCCAAAGCAGAAAGAATTCTTACAGAATTTATCACAAAGAGCCAGTAAAGGTGAGAGGAGAAATTAAGTGGGGAAGACCAAACTACTGTGCGCAGGTTCAGTTCTTACTAGAGAGATGGCAAGAAAATGAAGAGACCGAGCACAGCCTGGCCAGCAGAGTGGAATCCTCTCTCAAAAAATAATGATCACTGGTGTTATTCCTGCATTTTTAATATTTATTTATTTACTTATTTATTCATTTATTTATTTTGTTTATTATTTTATTTTTATGTGTATTGCCTGCATGTATATCAGTGTACCTTTGCTGTACAGTGCCTTCAGATGTAAGGGAGGTAAGAAGAGTACGCAGTGATGGTGATCTCCTTTAGTCCCAGCACTCAGGAGGCAGAGTGAGGCAGATCTCTGCGAGTTCAAGGCCAGTTTGGTCTACAGAGAGAATCCCATGCCAGCTGGGGCAACAAGGACACCCCTTTTCAAAAAAAAAAGGAAAGAAAGAAAGAAAGTGAGAGAAAAAGAAGGAAGGAAGGAAAGAAAAGAGAGAGAAAGAAAAAAAAAAACATGCCATCAGATCTTCCGGAACTGGTGTTATGGATGCTTATTAACTACCATGTGGGAGCTGGGACCTGAACCTGGGTCCTCTGCAAGAGCAGCCAGTGTTCTTAACTACTCACTCATCTCTCCAGCCCCTTATTATTTACTTTCTTCTTGTGTGCACGTGTGTGTTTTGGTGCCCGTGTGAGTCTGTGTGTGGGCACGTGCCTGTGAGTGCAATGCCCTCAGAGGTATGAGGCATCACATTCCCTTGTGCTGGAGTTACATGTATTTGTCAGCTGTCCCGTGTGGGTGCTAGGTTAGAAATTCGGATACTGGAAGAGCAGTACCCCTAACCACCCATTCTTTTCCGTAGCCCCTCCACCTTATCATTATTATTTTTTAATAATTTTTCTAATTCCTAGGTTCTACAAGCACAGATGATTTTGCAGGGTTTGCTGTCTTATTTGTTCTGTGTGTGTGTGTGTGTGTGTGTGTGTGTGTGTGTGTGTG
>NW_008481346.1:0-3423 GCF_000622305.1 Nannospalax galili
TGGGGGGGGGAATCTACGTGACCTTACTGGCCAACATTTTTCAAGAGGTAACCCATTTCTGGCACTGGGATTTTTACTTGTTTGCCTGTGGTGTCTAGTAAGGGCATTGTCACCCAGTTATAGGATAGCTTCACTCAGACTCTTTTTATATGTATGTATGTATA
Organism: Nannospalax galili; assembly: GCF_000622305.1. NCBI lineage: Eukaryota > Metazoa > Chordata > Mammalia > Rodentia > Spalacidae > Nannospalax > Nannospalax galili. Next base: position 165 of record NW_008481346.1, read on the forward strand.
TTTTAGGACACTTCTATAAAGGTTTTTGCTGCTAGTTATCCCTCTCCATATTTCCTCCTCTACCTTGACCTCCCACCTCCACCCCATTTAACACATCCTGTTCCATTACTCCCCTTTACCTCTTTATTCCACTACATTCTATCTTCCCTCCCTTGAAAGCCCTCCCCCATGGCTCCTTGCTAATTGCTCGACCTCTATAGTATTCCAAATTGAATACATGTATCTAAAGATTTGAAGTAGCATCAACATAGGAGAAAGAACAAGTGATAGTTTTCTTTCTGGGTCTGGATTACCTCACTAGAACGCTTGTTTCTAGTTCCATCCCTTACCTGAAAAGTTCATAATCTCATTTTTCTTAACAGCTGAATAATACCCCATTATGAAAATGTACCACATTTTTATCATCCACTCATCAGTTGATGGACATCTAGACTGAAGCTGGAAATACATGATCCAGATATATCATTCTTGGCATATACTCCTCCTACAGAGATAACTGATTATCCATATTCATTGCTGCTCTATTCACAATAACCAATAAAGGGACAATATTTTAAAAAATGAGATGTGTTATGCAAAGAAACATTTTTCTCCTTTCCCGAGAATGTCTACCTATAATGTAACAAAAGAAGAAAACAAAGAAATTCAAAAGTTAAGTTCTTTTAATTATAAGAACTCTAAGCAAGTTATTTCTGAAACTAGAAGAAAAATTACCTAGATTATAAAATTTTGTGGAATAAAATGGGCATCATGGGAGTGTTTGGTGCACTTTAGGAAATGCCCCATCTTTGTAGATCTGTGCATAGATTTGGTGCCTGTACTCTTATCTGATATTCTATCTTGAGCCTCCCTCCATTCTCTCATGAGATAGTGATCTCTTACTAGTTGTATTACGATCTGAACACCTAACATTTATTTATGAAGTTGGGGCTTCCTTGTTGAGCGGATGGGCCTCAGTTCTCAGCTCTACAGTTTATGAAACATGTAACTTCAGGGAAGTTGTTAACGTCTCAAACTTGGGACATAAAACATTCAGCATGTTGTCTGACCCTGGTGCTCAGAAAATGTCTATTCTCTTCCTTCTGTTCTCCCCACTTTTATAACCTATAGCCTTGGCTGTTCTTCTCTGACGACGTACCAGTTTTCTTTGAGGCTGAAAATGGTATCACTGGGAGCAATAACCTTCTCCTTCCTCCCCTAGCTTCCTCTCTCTTCAGTGTCTGTGTCAGTCCATATGGTCTTTTCTGGTCCCATAGTGAGTCTTCCATACAGATACAACTGAGATAATCTCTTGAAACTGCAGCTTACCTTTCTTCTTCCATCTTTTTGTTATTTCTAGCTTTCGTACCATTTTAGAAACACTGAAATCAGGAATTTGTGATATTAGTGAGCACTTGGTAATGAATTATGATGTCCTTGTCATGTGACAATGCTTGAGAGGCTCAAAAGTAGTCAACAATGTGAATTTTCCTGTCCAGCTGACAATATAGGGAGACAAGATATACACTTACCACAAATTCAGCACTTGACAGAGTGTGACTAAAGGTTAGGCACAGTCAGAATGTGAGTTTGTGGTTTCATGGGATTCACTGGAATGACACTCAGGTCATCACTGCTCAGGCGTGGGCCCCAGGCTCTGACCAGGTTCTAACTAAAAGAGTTCAGGGAATTAGGCATGGGGGTGATGGGGCAACAATGAAGACAGAATGATTAAGTGTGGAAGTGGGTTTGAGTGGGGGAGGCTGGTGACTGCTGGAAGATTATTAAAAGCAGCTGCTCCGGAGGTAGGGGAGAGCTTGACAATGAGGCATAGGCTTCCGGAACAAGAACTGTTTTCTTTTCCCTCTTTCTTTCTGCCTTTCAACTTACTGCCAGTTTTATGGTCATGGGCTTGTTTGGTAAAAATTTTAACCATGTCATTTATAATTCAATATTTAAAAAATACCTTGTTTCAAAGAGAATGTAAGAAAACTTACAAAGCTTAAAGCAAAAATAAATGAATAGGAAAAGTAAGATAATGGAAAATAAGGGTGGGAATGTGAAATAGATCCAGGAGAGGTGTCAGAATACAAAATTCATGCTACAGAGCTCATTAAACTTCGAGTTGGGTTGTTTAGGCAGTGATGAGAAAAATGAACACAGTTGTTTATAGCATTTCTAGAAGTCATCAGATAATAAACGGATATAGTAGAAAAAACATCATTTTTTAAATACAAACAATGGGGGAAAAATGTGGGCACACACAGTTAATCCAAGAGTGGAGCTTACATTCCATCAAAAGTACAGATTTGTGAGAATTCAGGCATTAGCAGGTTGTAGTTTTATCTCAGTGGAGAATAAGTTTGTGACCAATTTCAGATAGCGTCCTCATAGGGCCTTCTGAGGAGATGAAGTTGAAGTTAAGACAGAAAAAAGAAGAATCAGTCCCATGAAGAGGGATGAGCATGTGCTAAGTTCCTGAGGGAGGAGTGAGTTCAAAGTGCACCAGACCAGGATGGGAGGTCAGAGAGGAAGGCCAGCATCAGATTTTACAGTGTCCCAGAAATGGCTTGAGCCTTACTAGAACCTCCAAAGAATCTTATGCAGAGAAGTTTGTGTCATGATTTTCAAATCACCCTGATATGTGGAGAATGAATATTAAGAGAGCGAATATGGAAGCACATCAGCAGGTAATAAGGTACCCACGTTAGAAATGGTGGGTACTAAGTGAGGGGATAGTGCAGAAGAGAGAAACAGAAGTGGGTATGGTCTGCTGAGGTAGAACTTGCAGATGGAGAAGATGCGAGGAAAGAAAGATGTCAAGGATTGCTTCCATATTTCTGTTGCATGGCTAATCATTTTCTTTCTTTTACTTTCAATTGCTAAGTAAGCCGATTGTTGGAAATAATTGTATGATTCACCCAAATCCTTCAAATACACACATAAAAAGCTCCCAATTTTGCTGAATTACACTTGTCAGGTATAAAGATATAATGTCAACACACATATATTCTTCTAGAATACTTCTGTTGTGTGTATATGTGTGTAGGTATTAAAAAAGAATATTATTTTAAACAAAAATCACCCCTATGGTCATTTCTACCTCCCATGGATAGGTATGAATCTATGTTAAGCAAATAATGTTTTTCTTAGAAAAATAAAACCACCTTAATGAGTATTTGGGTCAGAAAATAGAGTACGTGAAAAGAAGCGAATGACTCTGTTAATAACGTGATTGAACTGTGTGGACATGGACAGCCTGAAAGGATTGGAAAATGAG
>NW_008481347.1:0-3151 GCF_000622305.1 Nannospalax galili
AGAGAGAGAGAGAGAGAGAGAGAGAGAGAGAGAGAGAATCACAAGAATGTTCTTGTCCTCTTCTCTCCTAGTGTCAATGAATTAGGACAGAATTATGTTGAAACTGTGGCAGCCATTCTGTGAGCATGAGGCAACAGGCTAATATGCAGGCCAACACACCCACAGTGAACAGGTGGAAGGGTATGATGGGCTTGGATCCTAGTGGAACAGCTACATCAACACTGAGACTGCTTGTCCTGAGGATTCTTGTACACAAAATAGTCCTCGAGTTTTAGAACACTATTAGTTGTGTTTTCTAATGCTTGGTGCTGAATACATTCCCATGAAGGATCTCTCTTTCAGCCTCACTGCAGAGTTCTTTTTGTTTACAGCATCGCTAATGCAGAAAAACTTCAGCAACATCAAGTTTATGCGGCTGGAGTCTGTAACTAGATGTGTGATAAAGCACTGCCACTTGCGAACACCCACACTCTGCTTCAAAAATTTAAATTATGCTCCTAGCTTTTTTAAGATGGATGAAATCCTTTACAGGATCATACAACAAGGACTAAACTGCTCTTGCAGTTGCCAGGCAACTATGTATATGCTGTCTAGAGACAAAAATTCATGACCCTCGGACCCCCGCCCCAAAAGGGGATCTTTCTCATAGCTGACATGCATGTGTCCAGGTTTGACATTTCCCACCCCGCAACGGTCACAGTGGACATCTGGGCTACCCAGCCAACCTGGGCTCATTACCTGACAACTTATATCATTCCTGAGTACCTCATAAATCATGTTTCTGCATGCAACACTGAATGACAGAGTTAAGACTATGCTCAGGCTTAACTTGCTGTCCTTTGGCCTGTCTTATTAGATAGACTGATGGGTGCCATCCAGGCAAAGGAAATAAGCAGTCTGAAGAATCACTATCTGGTAACAAAGGATTGTAAATATCTTCCCACAGCCATGGAAAGTTTGAGCCTTCCCAGTGAGGGACATGATCAACCTTCACAGTACCTTTAAGGACCTCTACTTTCTGTGCCATTTTAACACATACACAGGCTATAAGGGAGCTTATGGTCACATGAGTGAGGAAGTCTCAAAATGTAAACAATGTGGTAGTGGTATCCCCACACTTACACTTCCTAACAACCTCAATGCTTCATTCTTTTTTTCTTTTTTCAGTCTCTCTGTAGCCCCAGCTGGCCTTGAACTCACAGAGCTTCACCTGCCTCTGGCTGGGGTCAAAGGCGTGTGCCACCATACCCAGATCAATGCTTTATTCTTACAAGCAAAAATCTGAATACTTCAAATTCATAGGATCATGGAATGTAAAAGTCTAGAGAGACCCTGTTGTGGTTTGAATGAGAAGTGGACCCATAGTCTCAATTATTTGAACACTTGGTCAGTGAGTGGTGCTGTTTGGGGGAAGGTCATAGAACCTTTAAGAGACATGGGCCTTGCTGGAGGAAGCATGTCACTGGAGTGCACTTTGAGAGTTCATAACCTTGTTCTACTTCCAGTTTGCCCTCTCTCTACTTCCTGTGCCTGCTTGAAGTTGTGAGCTCTCAGCTTTCTACACTGGCTACCTCCTGTCTCCTGCCTCTGCTGCCATAATGGACTCTTATCCTTCTGGAACCATAACCCAATGAACACATACTTCTATAAGTTACCTTGCTCATAGTATTTTATCACAGCAACAAAAAAAAGTAACTCATACAGAAGTTGTTAGCAAAGAGTGGGCCGTTGCTGTGAATAACACAGCCATGTTGTTTTTTAGAGAACTGGAAAAGAGTTGGGACGTTCAGACTAGGAAAACTATTAAATGCTATAAGCAGAGCTTAATAGGTCATTCTAGTAGGAGCCTGGACGAAGGCAGCGCTGAGAGCAAAGTAGTTCCAGATGGAAGCAAAGACTTAAACAACTAGGCTAGAGGTCATTCCTGTAATATTTTAGTAAAGAATCTAGCTGCCATCTGCCACAGGCCTAAGAACTTGCCTGAGGTTGAATTTTGAATTAAAAAGTAATGGACAAATTTCTTTGGTGGAGGAAATTTTAGGGCAGCCTAACATGAACTGTGTGGTATGATTATTAATGGCAAATTGCATGCAGGTATATAATGAAAAAAAATTCAACAGGGCAGAAAGAAATACAGAATGTACAGTTTAGAGAGAAAGGAAGCACTAGAAACTTTAATGTAGCCAAGGCAGGTGCTGGAAGAGAAGCTCTGATTGTACCATAAGGAGAGGCCTCCTATTCTACTGAAAAATGGAAAGAGTGCCCTCAGGGCAATACCCCACCCAGTTAAGCTTCCAAACTGTGAAAGGAAAATGCCTGTGAAGTTTTTTGCCCATAGAAAACTACAACATACAAAAGCAGCTGCAGGTATGATCCAAGAAAGCCACTGTCCAGACCAAGTTGGCAGCTTAGCATGGCAATGTTGTTCACATGATGCTGGTTTTAGAGGTATGAAAGATGTAAGAGTGAGGGGGTGGGTAATCAATTCTTTCTCTGTGGTTTCAGAGGGTTGCTGAGGCCAGGCAGCATATGACAGGTAAGTCCCTGTGAGAATGCCCTGAGAGGCCATTGTGTGAAGTTGAAGCCTGGGTTACAGTGGAGACCTCAAGATGTAGGAGATGCCAAACCTGAGACATCTACCAAGGACAGATGCATACAGGGCAGTGGAACCAGCTCAGAGCAAGATGGATGGTGCAGGCAACAAAGCTGGAGGAGAAGAGTCATCTAAGCCCTTTGGAACTAAAGTCCTAGACACCGGATACGGAGCTACAGGATTTGGTGTTTTCTCTACTAGTTTTCATTCTTGTGGCCTAGTATTTCAATATGCCTCCATTCCTCCCTTTTGGAATGAGGATGCATATTTTGTGTCAGGTATGTTAGAAGTATGGAATTTGCTTTTTCATTTTACAGGGGGTTACAGTTTAGACATTGCCTTGAATCTCAGAAGAGACTTTGGACTTTGGTCTTTTGAGATTGTTAAAGACTATGGAGACTTTTAATGCTGGGCATGGCTTTAATCTCAGCACACCAGAGGCAGAGGCAGAGGCAGGGGGATCTCTGTGAGTTTGAGGCCAACCTGGTCTCTATAGGGAGTCCAGGTCAGCTGTGGCTACAGGGAGACTGTTTCAAAAAGACCAAAAAAAAAAAAAAA
>NW_008481348.1:0-3349 GCF_000622305.1 Nannospalax galili
TTTTTTTTTAATTGACCCAGGTTTCCACACAAGCAGGTGTGATTTTAAAGCCTTCCAGGTAAAGGAACGTGTGCCCGGATTGAGCCTGTCACCGTGGGAAGTGCTGCAGGGTGCTGATGTGGTTTCTGAAGTTTAAGTTCCTAACCCTAAAGAAATCCTTGGGTGATGTCAAATGGACATTTTCGATCGTCATGTTATACGTGCCAGTTTCTTCATAAAGGGAATATCATTAAACATGTGGCCCACATATGGACTTTATGAGTTCTAAATGCATACATAATCATTCCAAAGAGTTCACTACATTTTTATAAGAATCCATAACCTCCACAAGCATAAGATCTACTGTGACGAGGTGTTATGAGAAGCAAGTGTTCTAGTGATATGTTCACCTCCTGCTGACACGGAAGCCCCAGGCAGAAGGATACGGCAAGACAGTAGAGGGTTCTGTGCCACTGAATAATTTGACTGGTTTGACCTTGAGCTGTTTCCAGAGGTCTGTATGGTAGCTGAAAACACAGGTGAGAGGGCTTCATCCTTTGTCCTCCCGCCTGAGTCTCTTAAGCCTGCTGAAGCATCCTGGCAGGTGCTGCCCATGTCCTCCCTGCACTCCTTTCTCTATGCCGTGGCCTGACTGTCAGCGCCCAGAGCTTATTGCTGGAATATGATTTCTGGTCACTGGTTAGGCTCTGAATACACAGGAGAGACAGACCAGAAGTACCAGAGAATGAGCACTCCGACCTCTGCTCTATCACTCTGTCCCTGAGGCTCCCCAGCAGGAGCCCTCAGTGCACCATCCCCAGGTGCCCAGAGTGGTAACTTCCATATAACACAACCTTCACTGGCTGCCTGTCTCTTTATCTTACTTTCCAACTACTTCCTAGTTGGAATCTAGGAAAGGAGGGACAACTCCCAAATAAATTTCAGCTATTGATCCTTGTCTAAGAGACTGATTCTGAGGGACCCCGAATTAAGAAGCACCCTTTCTTTTATTACTACTGCTTTCTTGAGTGGGGCCCTCTACATATTTTCTTGGTCAGGAGAAAGGCTTGCTTTTGTGGAAAGGGCATTATCGTCTTAATGAAGGGATGTAGACAGAAGTGGAATGTTCATGGGAGTTGTAGTTCACATAAAAAGTACCTAACTAAAGAGCTCTCAGTCTTGAAGGGGTGAGAACAAGACATAAAAGCAAACACACTGATAAAACGAAAATGGCTTTCTGCTGTGTTGAATGCTCCTTGGGGAAGTAAGTCCTGGTGTGTGACAGGTCCCCTGGGAATGGAGCAGTTTCACCAGCAGCCTGTAGGAGGCGCATTCTGTTAAAAGGTTTCACCAGGCACACAGACTTGCTTGTCATACATAGGCTCAAAATGGCTTTTGATAGTGAATGACTTTGTGGAAAGGTGGATAAGTGAGGGGTGGATGACTAGATAGAGAACAGTTCCATTGATCACAGATGATGACCCGAACAGGCTCACCTTCTTTGCGGTAATCAAACCTCTTCTATCTAAATCCTTTAGTGAACCCACCCAACCAAAATCCCATGTCAGTCTATTGAGCAGAAAGGCTTAGTCTGTAATCTAACACAGTTAAACCAGTTCTGGCCCTTGGGATCAAGTGATTGATACCCTGTACTTTAACTCTATGAAGGACCTAAAAGTTGGGAAGGCCAAAGAAAAGCAGGATTTCCACATCCAACACTGTCTCTACTGGGGAAACTGGATCCAGATTGTACGTTCCTGCAGACTGGGGGTTCCACATTTGCATTGTTCCTTACCTCAAAGTTGGTTTCAATGAGCTGACATGGTGGGGGCATGAAAATAGAGCTGTGCCGACTGACATCTAGTGGATGTTGGTTGATATGACTCCAGGCCTCTTCTGGGCTGGGAATGAGAATGGAGAAGTCATTAATTGGGCTCTTTTTGTGTATCTGTAGCTTGAACCAGGCAGGCCCTTGCCATCCCCTAATGACCTCAAAAGGAAAATACTCATCAAAAACAAAAGACTGAAGCCTGAAGTTGAAAAAAGTAAGTACAATGCGCACATACATGTTTGGGCAGTTTCGCTGTCCAGATGAAACTTGTTTTAGAACTACTGACTGGGGTGGGGGTAGACCTAGAGCAAACTCACCACGTTTCCTTGTAAGCTTAGTTTCCACAGCTGGTTCGTGCAAAGACAAAAGTATATTCATAATCACAGCCAGAAATGAGAAGTAAAAATGGTATCTTGTTGTGGTTGCTTTCAGAAAAGTTTAATTAACTTACACTCACATGGGTGATGTACCAGAAAACCTGTCTCTCAGCAATGTCCAGAGTGCTGGCTGTAGGCTGTCTTTGACATGCCCACTGAGAGGGTAACGAGACCTTAGTTATTTTGTTGGTATTTTTAAAAATCATTTAATTGTTCACCGTTATACGTTTCCCCATTCCTCAAAACTTCATTTGTCTCTATCTTACTGACGTATAAGAATGTTTTATTTATCAGGATAATAGCCCTGGTTATATTAGTTGCAAATGCTTTTATCCTGAAGTCCTGTTGATCTCTAATGTTCATGTCAGTTTTCTTTCACTTTTTAAAAAATTGCTCCTAGATCTTGGACTATATCAGACTCTGTGAGTTATGAACAGTTGTCATCTGGTTTTACATCCTGAACCCTCTTCCAAACCTGGCAACCAGAAATGTGGGGAATTCACTCATGGTCCAGTAGATTTCTCTCCTATGTGGATTTCTCTCCATGGTGGCTGCACATTCCTTACAAAGCCACAAATGGCAGGAATGGGTGAGACGGTGACCATCACTAGACCTTGGCGTGTGGCCAGTAGGCACCCGTGCAACACGCTGCATTTTCCTTTCCTTTTCAGTACTCATCTCAAGTCCCCAAGTTTTATAAGCGATCTAGTGTCTGTTACCATCTCTTCATTTGCTTTTACTAATAGAACAGCTGGAAGCTTTGAAGAGCATGATGGAAGCTGGAGAATCAGCAGCCCCAGCTAACATCTTAGAAGATGACAACGAAGAGGAGATAGAAAGTGGTGAGTTGTGGGCTGGGGAACTGGCCGGGTGGGTAAAGCAGCTGCCACACAAGCAAGAGGACCTCCGTTTGAATCCCCAGAATCCATGGAAAAGCCAGTTGCTTAGCATGAACATTTGCAATCCAGATGCTCTGGAATGAGATGGGAGGCAGAGACAGATAAATCTCCAGAAGTTAGTGGGCCAGCTAGTCTGGCATAACAAAGGAACCCTGCCATGAGACAAACTGGAAGATGATAACTGATACCAGAGGTTATCCTCTGACTCCCGCACTCATGCCGTGGTATACCACCACCTCTCTCTCTCTCTCTCTCTCTCTCTC
>NW_008481349.1:0-3419 GCF_000622305.1 Nannospalax galili
TGTGTGTGCGGTCTCTTCTGTGTGCGGTCTCTTCTGTGTGTGTGCAGTCTCTTTTTATGCTAGACTCTGAGTTAGTGACTCTACTTCCTGGCATTCTAAGTGCAACTGCTTTCTAAAACTAAATTTCTAGGTTAATATAAAGCGGCATTTATTCCACTGAATAGTACTAATCTGGAGATTTGTGACATGTGGCTTTACCTCTAAGCACTTTGTGAATAACTTTCTTTGAGAGAGGCTCAGGCTTTATGGAAATCTGGGTTCTGAAGGCTTCCTGGTTTGCACACGTGCGGGGACATGGCACCTCACTCGCCTTTGGTGTGCTTTAGTCTCAGCAGCATTTGAATACAAAGGGCTCGAGTGCTGCATTTCCAGTTCTATAAATCTTAACATGCTATTTGAGCAGATAAGACCTAATTGCTAGAACTGGGCACCTAGAGAACAGCAAATTGAAATAGCCTCTGACTTTTTGAGTTTCTCACTTCTTTACGCAAGCAAACTTATGCGCTGCAGGCACCAAGAAGACTCCATGTTTAAGTTTCCAGATGGCCCCTGTATTAACTACTCTTCTGTTGCTGTAATCAGAATAGCTGAGACTGACTTAAAGGGAAGGAGAAGATTGGCTCACGGTCTCACAGGATACAGTTCCTGGCTTCATGGCCCCATGCGCTTGGACAGAATAGCACTGTGGTAGGAATGTGAGGCAGAGGAGCTGGAGGGAAGCCGGGAGGGAGAGACAAGGAGGGGCCAGGGATAACATATCCACAAGACTCACCACCAGCGATGTACTGATTCCACCTCCTAAAGTTTCCAGAACTTTCCAAAACAGTACTACCAACTAAGGACCAAGCATTCAACACATGAGTCTGTGAGGGGTATTTCATATTCAGATCATAACAGCCCCATCCATTGATTGTTCTCATGGCACAGACATAGGAGAAGGTGAAAATAACTAGGGCAGCATCTTTTCTCCTCCTGTCCGGACAAAGAAGAAAGGGGAGAGCATCAGTCCCCCTTAAATGTACAGGCCAGAAGTTCCATTCCAGTGAAGTACAGATTTGTTCAGGCCAGCTGAGGTGGGGTCAAACAAAGGAGAGCCAGTCCAGTCAGGAACTGGGGATTGTCCAGAGCCATCACTAGGTCATATGTCACAATACCAGCTCCCTTAAAGGTGTAAGCCCCACCAGATCATATGTTGAAATCCTAGTCTCCAGTGTGATGGTATTAAGGGTTGTAGCCTTGAGGAGGAGATTAGGGTATAAGGGTGGGTTGTTTAGAAAAAAGGGGGGAAGCTCAGAAAACCCTGTCCTTTTCCCACCATGTATAGGCACAGCTAGAAACACCATATATGAACCAGAATATGGACATCCACCAAACACCTCCTTTGATGATATTTTGATCTTGGATTTCCCAGCCTCCAGAATGAAATAGTTTTCTTTTGTCTCTAAGCAACCAATTTAGGGAATCTTATTATGAATCTTATTATGCCGGAAAACACTAAGACAAAAACCAAAGCAGACTCTCCTGGGTGGGCAGAGGGAAGGCACTTCCAAGGACCTACTCTCCTTTAGACCCAGACTTCTTAGACTAATGTGCACAGGGTTACCTGAGGACCTGGTTAATGCAGACTCTGGTCCAGTGGATCTGGAATGACACCTAAGACTTCATGTCTAACAAACTCTCTGGAGATGTTGCTGCTCTTGGTACAGGAACCACCGGGGGGGTGGGGGGATTAGCACATGCTGCTTGAGAGTCAGTTTACGAAAGAATCACATGGAAGGCTCTTTTAAAAGATTTCTGAGAGCTGAGGCTGTAGGTCAGTGGTAGAGCATTTATTTCCATGCATGACATCCTAGATTCAGAAAAGACAGACAAGACAAATGATCCCTTCTGTTTCAACATGTTCACAGTTAACCTTGCTTATGGTCCACAAAATCTGTTTACTTGTTTTGAGACAGGCTCTCACCGTGTAGCTCAGGCTGATCTCAAACTTGATCTCTCACCTCAGCCTCTTGAGTGCTCGAGTTACAGGTGTGTGCCATTATGCCTGGCTACTGGAATACTTTAACTAGCTGGTCTGTAGTTACTGTTGAGCAGATTCAGTTGACATGACTCCTCTGCTTCCACCAGCAAGCCTCATCTTTACGAACAAAGCCAGATACCACAGATGAAGGGGTATGTGGTGGAGACCAGCACAGACAAGCTTGGGGAGTGCAGGGTGTCTCTGTGTATTTGCCTGACAATCTGCTTCTTTGAAGACTAAAAGGAATACTTCTGGAACAAAGTTTGCTGATAAGACTGAGATGAAGGAGCAAGAATTCTGCCTCAAATGGAACTCACTGAATAATTTTCTTTGAGTCTAGTTATCTTAGGGACAGACCTATCTGTGCATAGAATGGGAATGAAAGGATGAAGCAAAAAAAAGAAAAAAAAACTGTTGGAGCTCTCCTTTCTTCATGTGAATAAGATCTGCCGTGATGTTCTAGTTTGCCTTCAGTTGGTTTGACAAAATACTCTTGACTAATACTAGCATGGGAAGGAAAGGTTTATTTGGCTTACGTCTCCTGGGTCACAGTTCATCACTGAGGGAGCCCAAGGCAGGAACTCTGGGTAAGAACCTGGAGGCAGGCAGGAACTGAATCATAGACCGTGGAGGAATACTGCTTACTGGCTTGCTCTCTAGCCCATGCTCAGTCTGCTTTCTTATACAGTGCAGGACCATTTCCTCAGGGGTGGCACCACCCACAGTGGCCTGGGCCCTCTCACATCACTCAACAGTCAAGAAGATGCCCCATGGACATGGCCACAGGTCAGTCCAGTGGAGGCAATTTCCTAATTGAGGCTCCTTCTACCCAGGTGTGTTAAGTTGACAACTAACCGTATCCAGCAGGTGATGTTTACTTTTTGCTGTTTTAGTGTTTGCTTTACATTTTCTTCAGAGTATGTCCAGAACCTGTGATGGGGAGGGGGAACCTAAGCTACAGTCCTGCTTGTCCCGGATATGACCAGACTGGCCTTGAACTTGCAGTGATCCTCCTACCTATACCTTAAACTAATATTTTTAAAGGAAAAGCATCAATATTTATGCTGTTTAACTTTGAGTGCTTTTTAATCTGGTTCAGTTGTAACTGTATCTTTCTCCATTCTCTTAATGGAAAAGGGATTGTTTTGTTTGTGAAAGTCCTGATGGTCTCCAGTAATAAGACATAATGGGAAGGCCCAGACATTTGTCAGGGGGCTAGGTGCTATCTGCCTGGAGAAAATAAGGTAAGGGAATTAGAAAAAAAAATCCTTAAGTTTGTATGAAAGCACAAAAGATCCCAGATAGCCAAAGCAACTCTGAGCATAAAGAGCATCACTGGGGGAATTAGTATACCAGATGTCAAAGTATATTACAGAGCTATAGTCATAAAAACAGCATG
>NW_008481350.1:0-3426 GCF_000622305.1 Nannospalax galili
GGAATTATATTGTGAATAATTGATTTAATAATTAGTACCCAAATATGCACAAGTAGGACTGATCATTTACCTGTTTCTGAACCCATCTCTGGTTCTGTCCATTTGTTGTTTGCCAAAACCAGGCTGATAGAAGTTTGCTGCCTGTACTGCAAGGTCATGTGGTAGGGCCAGCCCCTCCAAAGCTGCCTGCTGCAACTCTAGCTGGCTCATCTGCTGAACAGAAGTATCAGGGAATGATCAGTGGATGAATGAGGACGTCAATGAATTCTGTTTAAGTGGTTTGCCTGCATGTAAGTAAGCGCACCCATGCATGCAATGCTTTCGGAGGCCAGAAGAGGGTGGTCAGATCCCCTGGAACTGGAATTACAGTTAGCTGCCATGTGAGTGCTGGGAGCCTAACCTGGATCCACTGCAAAAGCAGCCAGTGCTGTTAATTGCTGAGCCATCTCCAGCCCCTAGTCAATGCATTTTTCTACAAAGGTCTTATGGCTTAAGCAGTGGCTGAGAAAAATTAGATGCTGCAAATACCTAAGTTATGCTGCCATCCACTGAATGGTATTTTTAAAACTTAAATCACTCAGCAATTTTCTAGCCTGTACTAAACTTGAACTATAATACCATTGCAAAACAACCCATATAGATCTATTGCTGCAAAATTGCTACCAAGCATTGTGGCAATTTAATTCTCCATCCCACAAGCAATGATAAGGGCGAAAAAGCAAGCAATAGATTGGGTCTGAGAAAGCGCTCAGCCTGACCTGGGCTGTGACAGGGCTCATGGGCTTGCGAATGCCTTGGAATGGATCTCCAAGTAGCTGCTGGGGTCCTGATGTGAAACCTGCCAGGAAAGTTACAGAATCAATGAATGTTAAGTGTTAGGGCACCAGGGCAGCATAATCACTACAGTATGCTGCTTCTTGTTAAACACCATCTCTTCTGGTAAACACTGCTTCCCTGGCTTGATAAGATGTTCTTTTTTCTCTCTCCTCTCAGTGTGGACCTTAATCAGACCTTGTAATGGAATGAACACTTTTGGTGTAGCCATCTTTCCCACGAAGGTCACCTTTGTCCTTTTCAGAGTTGGAAAGCTAAGTTACCAGGGTCTCACTGTAGCTCCAGTTGGCCTGGAACTCACTACGTGGACCAGGCTGGCCTTAATCTCACTAGAGATCCACCTGCCTCTGCCTCTCCAGTCCTAGGATTAAAGGTGTGCGCCACCATGCCTAGCTCTAGTACATTTCTATCCAGCAATATGGCCACACTCACTGTGGCAGCTGGTACCAAAGTAGAGACAGGTGCTTTTTGTGTCTGTAGGTTTGTGTACTATCAGTGCAGTACTCTTGGAAGCCCAAAGAGGCCAACGGATTCCTTGGAAATGGCAGTTGTTAACTGCTCAACTTGGGGGCTGGGAACAGAACTTGGGCTCTCTGCAGAGCAGTATGCACTCTTAACAGCTCATCTGTCTAGCTCCAGACTCTTCCCATAGAACCCTATGTCAGTGACTCTGGACAGATGTCAAGGTATGATTGGCAGAGGCAAGAAGCCAGCAACTTCCAATGGGTCAATGGCAGAAACACTAGGATAGCTTTCTGTAAGTGCTTCTTTCAGTCACATTCTGAATTAAACTCAGGATTTGACAGTTGATTATTTACCAACTTCAACTGCCTGACAGAGAATTAGTTTTCCTTGACAGGGTCTCCCTATGTAGCCTCAAATTTACTATGTACAGGTGTGTGCCATCATTTCTGGCTCTCCTCAAGTTCTGTATTAAGACATAGGAAGCCAAATTCACTTTTTGGGGCTTAATTCTCCAAATAACGAAGAAAGCTAAAGAGCAACACAAAGAAAAACTTTGCCATGAATATATTTACCTAAAAGGGCAGCTGGGTAATAAACTATCTTCCACCTAGATTGCACATTCTCCCTGGAAATTATTATAGCACATTTATACATTTATTGTACAACTCTGTAAAAAGATTGCCAGGTCTAGGGAACAAGTATATCCTACATGTATGTGAAGGGAAGACAGACATGATGCTTAAGAGTAGGTACTGGGTTAGGAGCCCAGATCAACTGCAGAGTGCTCAGCTGGCAGGCATGAGGCCCCGAGTTCAATCCCCAACAACGAAAAAGAACTAGTTACCAATTGGTGATGGTACCCTTGGACGAAGATAGTCTGCTGAAGCTGCTCGAGTTTGAAACACCTGTGACATGGGAGGAGAGGGTGCTCTTTGGCCCAGTAAAGATGCAGGAGGCTCCAAGTTCCCCATAAGGCCGCTGAGAAGGTTGGAAGAAGGAGGTCTCTGAACTGTTTGACCTAGAAGTTCCTATAGGCAGAAATATCAGATCTGTATGAACAAACCTAACTCTTCCTTCTAGTCCAAAGCTTTAGAATATGAATTCATTTTTGGAATAGATGATGACTCTCCCTTATGTTTCACTGAAGGATATGGCATGTGTACATACACATTTCTCTGGTCATTCAAATTAGAGCTACAAAGACAGATTAGGTACTTAAGTTTCACAGAAATTGCAAACTTGCAAACCAGAAGTCAAGAACTGGCTTTGTCATCTTCTAAAGCCATCCTATTCTACTCCACCCCTACTGAGATTAGCTGTAGCATTTACCTAGTATCTCGGGCAGCAATACCACATCCTTGACTGCTAGGCAACATGGATCATTCTCTATGGTCCAAGCTTGGTCCACAAAACCAGGCAGGGGACTAGGACTCTAGGGGTTCAGTGTAAGACTGTAACATACCTGTAGGATATTCTTAGGGACAGGCTGGCCTGGAATCTCAGCAGGGGCCAATAAATGGCTTTCAAGGTTTCGCTAAAAACAAAAAGGAAAACTGGTTTTAACTATAATGCAATTCATAGATTGAGGACCACAAGAAAAATAGCAAATATTCCCAAGGGTTAACAGTTATCAGAAGAATGCTATTCAAGTCTATACAGAAATCTAACTTGGGGATTTAAAAGAAAAAACACACAAAAAAACAAAAAACTAACTTATACCAATGTGTTCCTTTCTTATCACACAGGTCTCAAAAATCTGAGGGCAAATTCTTCCCATATATATGCAAATTCATTCTGAGATACTCCCAGTGATAACCCCAGTCCATTTTTGTCTCCAATACTATGACCAGAAGACGCTGATCTGGTGGGTATATGCCTTTAATCCAAGCAGAGGCAGGTGAATCTCTGACTCTGAAGTCAGTCTAGTATACACAGCAAATTCCAGATCAGCCAGTGAGACCCTGTCTCAAGAAAACCCAGTGAAGCTGAAAAGCAGTTATATTAGAAATCACAAAAATTATAGATGAAATCTATTTTTTTCTTTTTGCTTTTTTTTTTTTTTGGTCTTTTTGAGATAGGATCTCCTTGTAGCCCCAGCTGTCCTGAAACTCACTATGTAGACCAGGC
>NW_008481351.1:0-3428 GCF_000622305.1 Nannospalax galili
TGCAACCACCGACTCAGCCTCTACCTGGGCCCCTCAGTTTCTGGCATTTTCCTTGGTGACCCTGATTGCCCACTGCATCCAGGGATCGCAGGGCCCCTGGACATGGTTTTAGAACATGTTCATTGTCTTAACCTCCCTCCATGGTCCCAGATCAGTTGGTGCCATGCTGTGAAGCCTCTCTCTACCACAGGTTGCCCCTTCATATGGCACAGGAAAGGCCATGTGGGTGGCAGAGAGCACTGGACGTGGGGTAAAGGCCATTAGGCCTGAGAGCCAGCTCTCCTACCTACTCCCTGTGAATCCCAAGCTGGGGTTCTGATGTCACACATATTGCCATGCCCTGGCCTCTTGGGTCCAGCACACAGCACAGAGGGTGGGGCATAAAGATTGATGGGTTGCTGACTTCGTGCCTGTCTTTGTTAATACTTCTAAGAGTGTAAGACCCAGGCGTGGGGACCAGAGCTATCCTTCTCTTTGCTTTATTTCCCAGCATATGAAATGGTGCCTGAAACAGGTAAAATGATAAAGAAACAGCTGATGCACACAGAACAATTGCACACTAGGTGCTACCCTGAATACCTTCCATGAGCAGACACAGGTAATCCTCAGAACAAATCAGTGGAGTAGGTATGACGATCACACCCATTTTGAAGGTGAGCAAGCTAAGACCTGGAATGGTTCCATCCCTTGCCCAAGGCAATACACTCGCAGGTAGTGAAACTGAGATTGGGGATCTGGCTTGGGCAGTTACTTTCTGAACCACGAGCTCAATTGTCCTTCAGTCATCTACAAGATGAATGAATGAGTGACCTGAAGAGGTGACACCCTCAATCTGCGCCCAGGCAGAACATCACCTAATGGCAGACGTGGTAAAACCATAGAATGGACCCCATGCCTTCTTCCTCGCCAGACAGTCCAGAGTTTGAGGGACTGCTAGAGACACAGCACAAGTGAGATGGGCATCTGGGCCCTGCACTGAGTCTCCCAGTGCCTTGTCTGTTCACCACTTAGTCTACCCCTCAGTGGGATAGATGTTTCTGGAGGGCAGGGACATAATCTAATTTAACTCCTATAAGGACCCAGTGAGGCAGATCATCCCTTTATAGAAGAGGAAATCAATATTCAGAGAGAGAGATTAAGTAAACCTTGAGGTCACACACCCAGATAGTGAAGGGGGCATGATTTGATTCCAAGTGGACCATGACCATGTTCCTCTATTGCCTGCCACCTTCAGCCAGTCCAGGTCTCCAGGCCCAGTCTGTGCACCCACAGCCTGCTTGTTCGTACTCAAGCGTCCCTTCACTCTGGAGCTGCCCCCGGCTTCCTCACAGTCATGACTCCTGCTATACTTGGCAGAAGTGGGAATCAGGTAGAAGTTTCCAGCGGAGATGGCAGTTCAGCAGCACTGCTCTCCCTCCTGCGGTCAGCATTGGAGAGGTGACCGCCATGGAATGAAGAGGCACAGGGAACACAGGGGACTCAAGGAGAGGCCTCAAGATGGCTCTCCCCAGGCCCTGGCACCAGGCTGCTAGGGAACCAACCTGGGAGACGTGCACTGAAGTGCACTGAAGCTTTGCGGTGCCCCTTGGCAGATGTGAACCCACTGAAAGTTAATAAGTCACACGTGAGAGCCACTGTCTTTGGGGTGCCTGGTGCCCCAGTGCCAACCAGGCTTATGGAAGTAGGATTTGGAGGCCCCTGAAACTTCAACCAGACTGTAACAGAGTCAGGTACTATGCTAAGCAATTTACCTGGATTATCACCCTGCCTCTTCTGGACCCTCTAAGTGCAGAGATCATTTTGCTTTGTTTTACAGATGATCAGAATGAACACAAAAAGGTTAAGAAACCTGCCCAGGTGAGAAAGCTAGCTGTAGGTGAAAATGTGGGAACCGAACCCCAGCAGTGCCATTCAGATATCCCTGCATTTCCCACAATACCAACAATTCCCAGAGCAAGGGGATCCCTTATCCATGCAAGACGAGAAAAGCCTGCTCTTTGAGAGCCCCTGGTACCAACCGGGGTTGTCAGCAACAGAGACTAAGTCAAGCAAGGTTGGTAGGCAAAAGAGGAGGCAGCTGCAGGGACTCTGGCTCTGTCAACTTGGGAGCCAAGAGCTCTAGCTCTGGTCCTGACAGAATTCAGCTTGAAGCCAGGCTCCGACGCGTATCACTCAGTGACATGGGCATGTGATTTCACTTGATTGAGCTTCTGCTTTTTGAGCTGTGAAAAGGGGTACAGTAGTCAAGCCTCTTGCTTAGCACCCGAAAGAAGAAGTCTATACAGCAAGATGTGGGATACACTACACACAGTGCCTGGCTCACTTTGTTTTGTTTTGTTCGACACAGGGTTTTGTTGTATTGCCCAGAGGAGCCTGGATTTTACTATACAGCCCAGGTCAGCCTCAAACTCGTGACTGACCCTCCTGCCTCATCTTCCTGAGTGTTGGGATTACAGGTACGTACCACTACACCTGATTTCTGACTGACTTTTGCAGGGACATTGTGTGGCTTCATCCTATGTAAGGGAAGATAGAATGAGGGGGCTGAGGTGGTCAAGCTCAGACTTTCGAAAGGCTTGTAAGCAATTTCTTAGAAATGGGGTATCTCAGAAACATCGTCAATGGCTTGAAAGACTGAAAATGATAGAATTAAAAGTTGTCAGGGGGGTTTCCAGCCTGTGACCAATTAATGTTTTCAAATTCGCCACTGACTCATAAAAGCGCTAATGAGCTCAATACTACACGCAAAGGAACTTGTAATCAAAGCATTTTCATGCCCACAAATAAATTAGAACATTAAGAGTAGGGAGAGAAAAATACTGCAATTCCTATCTTAAAGGTCAGGAACCTAGACTAAGATGGGCAGCGACAGGAGGGCAGGGGCCTCTGTGAAAACTGACCTGTTGCTTTGTTAAGCCAGGGCTTCTAAGGGGCAGGGAGCTTGTCTCTGCTGGCCATGGGGGAGTCGTGCCTGCTGGTCAGACCTGAGAGCCAGTGGCTGGGGTTGGGGTTGGAGGCCAAAACCCTGCATGGGACTGACCCAGGGTGACCTTTCCGCTCTGCCCTGCGTCCTGTTAGCATTCTGTCAGAGGTCTCAACGCCCTTCTTTTGATTAAGGCTGTGGGTGATCGCCGTGCTGTGAGATGATGATGGTCCCAGGGACAGAAGCCACAATACTGGAAAGGGACTTAGAGGAACAAGAGACTGGCCGATGGGTCCACTAGAATATAAGCTCCAGAAGGTAGAGACTTTTGTGTATTTTATCAACAATTTATCCCCAGTGCTTACAAGAGTGACCAGCAAGCAGCAGGTGCACAGTAAGTGTTGAATAAATGAATTAATGATGAGAGGTGTGGTAGACAAAGTGAGAGCAAGAGACCTGAATGGCAAAAGTGCATGTTTCAATGTCCTCTGCTCATTCATTCATT
>NW_008481352.1:0-3412 GCF_000622305.1 Nannospalax galili
GGAATATGGGAAAATGTTTCCTCAGGGTCAACACACAGAAGATGATACAGCTATGATCCAAGAGAGCTGGCTGGGCTACATCTTGACCTAGAAGCAGAACTTGGTAAAGTCATGAATATTGCCCAAATGATACTGATTTTGAAGGCATGAAAGATGTAAAACTGAGGGGATCAGGAAAACAATTGAGGCCAGGTACCATATTGCAGGGTTGGAGTCTCTGCAGAGTGTCTCTGAGAGGCCACTGCTTGAAGCTGTGAAAGTGAAGCCTCAGTTTCAGTGGAGACCCCAGGACACCAGAGACGCCAGGACCCTGGGATGTCCACCAAGGAGAGGTGCAGACATGGAATGCAGCCAGCCTAAAGGAGAGTCTGTACATGCTGAGGTGGCATAGCTGAAGGGTTGGGGCTACCGAGGCCTTGGTTTCAGCCAATTATATCACAATCCCCAGACACCAGGTATGGAACTGGAGGGTTTGCTGTTTGCCCTGCTAGACTTTGGTTTGATCACTCCTTGTTGTGCATCAACTCTTTCATTTTGAAATAAGATTGTTTATTCTGTGCCATTATATGTTGGAAATACATAACTTGTATTTTATTTAATAGGAGTTCATAGTTAAGAGACTTTGGACTTTTAAAAACTAAAAAAATATTTATTTTTATTTTATGTGTATGAGTGTTTGAATGTTTTATTTGTATGTGTGCCTGGTTCCCTCAGAGGTCAGAGAGGTCATTGGATCCCCTGAAACTGGAGATACAAGTAGTTATGAGCCACCATGCTGGTGTTGGGAACCAAATCTGGGTCCTCTGTAAGAGCAAGTGCTCTTAGCCACTGACCCATCTCTCCAGCCCCAAAAGACTTCGAACTTTTAAAGTGCTGGAGTTCTCAAAGACTTTGGGGGATTTAAAAGTTGGAGTGTATACCTTAGGAGATAAGCATCAGACTTTGGGGATTAAGGTATCAGTTTATAGCTTAAAGGGATGTGTTTTTGTGTCAAGTTGACAAGGGTGAGGTTGTGATGATTAGTTTTAATTGTCAAGTTGACAAACTTGAAATCATCTAGGAGGAGATTCTCCTCAAGAGACTGTATAGATCATGTTGCCTGTGAGCAAGTTTATGTCTATGTATCCATGTGGGATTATCTTGATTACATTAACTGAGGTGCAAAAAAATCACCCAATGTGGGTATCACCATTCCATGCACTGGTGTTGTGTGTCAATTTCCTTCAAATTAAACATTCCAACCCAAGTGAATCTCATTAGAGAACTAAACAAGTCACAAGCCTCAGGGAATCTTTGAAACTTACCAGATTCATAAAGGTCCCTTCCTTCCCAAGGTTATAAAATTCTTAAGGACTGCTGAGCCAAGGAAACTCTCTGACCTGTTAAGCTGCCTACACATCATGGAGAGAGTTCTCAGGTTCCAGCTTTACATGAGTCATCACCCATGCTGCTGTTTTCAATGATGTAGCCGCCTTTGAGTCACCCATACTCCTGTAAGTAAACCCTCACCCATACTCCTGTAAGTAACCCCAATAAACTCATTGGTTCACCAACTTGGCCTTTGGTGGTATTGTTATTTTGGTCTGTTGTTGGTTCCCTATCTGGAATGACATTTCCCCAGGAACATTGTCACACAATGTAATGTGCACTTGAACAGGGACCAGCAACCAAAGATGAGTTTGGTAAGAGTAGGAGTATGACCTGTGCAACAGGTTCTAAACACGCAACTGTGAAAGTGAAGCATCTGGGGGAGATCCAGATAATGACTGCCTTTCCCCGTGGCTTGCAATGATCTGCCTCTTTACTGAAGTGGTGGTTGCAGGCTTTATGAGGTAGTTATAGGACATACAACCAAGGACAAGCTGTCTGAGTGAAGCATCTTTGGGAGGACTCCTTGGGTAGTTATCTTCTGCTTGGTATGGTCTGGAATGCCTCCTAAGGGAATAGGGTCCATCTCCAAGTGTGGGAAAACAGTTGATGGATTACAGACCGTATTGCAGTCCCTGGGGCAAGGTCTTAAGAAGGATTAGGCATCAGTTTTGTGACCTTCGTTGTGGGTGATAGAACATGCAACTGAGACTCTTCCCCAAAAGAATTTGCCTTAGTAAGGGAAGAATTAAAACACAGAAAAGTTGTGTTTCTAGCTTCTGCACTGAAGGCTTCTGATTTGGAAAGGAAAGTGGAGAAGAAAGGATGAAAGGGAGATGCTGGCTTGCCATTTCCTACAGTTGGGAAGATGCCAAGTGAAAGAATGCAAGCTAGAACTCTGCTAAAGGGCCCTTCCCTAGATGCAAAAAATTGGAACCCATGGGATGAGTGAGATAATGAGGAAGAAGAGAAATAAGGTGACAGAAAAGACCTCTCTGGTCCGACCTTTAGTGCAGAGAAAGAAAAATGCATGATTCAGCATGCAGATTAGGAACCTAAAAATAGCCAGATAGAGGAAATCATGACAGTCAGGGAATGTTCTGTGCTTCTGCTTGAATGGGGAAAGAGTTTTAAACAAGCAACAAAAACATCTGTTATAGCCTGACTTGTCAGGTTGTAGGGGCACCTGAGATAATTCTGAGTGCTATGCAAGTAGAAAAGTTGAG
The DNA here is from genome assembly GCF_000622305.1 of Nannospalax galili. Classification (NCBI taxonomy): domain Eukaryota; kingdom Metazoa; phylum Chordata; class Mammalia; order Rodentia; family Spalacidae; genus Nannospalax; species Nannospalax galili. Next base: position 2,595 of record NW_008481352.1, read on the forward strand.
AAAAACAATGACTCACCGTTCTTTGAGATAAAGTCTACAGAACCTGAGATGTGTGCGAAAACCCAGTCCCTGTTGGACTGGCTCATAGATGTCATTAGGGACCCTTGGCTAACACTAGCTGTGATTCCCATGAATGCCAGGGAAGATGGTGGAGGAAGAACAGATTTGCTGAGGGAATGAGGCATAGAAAGGCAATGCTTGATGTCCAGGTCACTGGCCTTAATGATCTGTTCTAGGAAAGATTTTTAAAAAGTTTAGTTAGGTTTTGATTCCTGAAGTATTAGACTGGAATCAGTTAATTGGAAGATTTAAGTGGCATCTCTAAGAACTTGGATATCTGACAATGGACCATTTACCAAGTAAACAGAAATTTGAGGATGCCAGCCTTTTTAGAGCTAAGACTTTACTTTAAAATTGAGCAAAATAGTATATTTTTGTTCCATTCCAGTACTGTTATTCATGTGTTATATACTTCATAGTGTCAGAGCTTCTAAGTTCCTTCTGGTACAAAAAATATTGATGTATTATCATTGATCTTCATTAAAAACCTGATAAAAATTATTTTAAAAAAGGTTTAATCACTGAAGACATAACATACTTCAGACAAGGTACTTGGAGCACTTGAGCTGAAATGGACCTGGAAGCCTCCTACTTGAAGACTAGCTCCCATAGTATCAAATGGTACAATGCATGCTGCCAAGGGAGAAAATCAACCAATGGTCCCACCTAGCTGTAAATCCTATGAACCCCAACAATGACTGGCCCAGCAAATTATGTCTAATGGTGCAGTGGTAGCATTTTTATCTGGGTGATCAATA
>NW_008481353.1:0-3443 GCF_000622305.1 Nannospalax galili
AAATATAAGCAATTATTCATTGAGATTTTACTAAGTACTGGGCATTCTTGATATTGGGAATATAGCAATGAACAAAATAAAATGCCTTCCCTCAGAAAGCTTATTTTAAACAAGGAAAGACAGATGACTCACAAAATAAATGGCTACAGACACAATAAACAACTGTGGACATTAAAGGAATAAAGCAATAAGAACAGTACTTTTGGTTAAGAGAAGCCAAACATTTAAAAATCAGATTTAATTATAAAATCAGAGCATAAATAGTTTTCTTAGAAAAGATTTCACACTGAGATAACTTAGAAGCACTTAAGGTTGAAAACTATTGAAAATATAATTGGCAGCACAAAAATTTGACTCACAGAACAGTTTGCTACCACCTTTTATATAAAATGAAGGATGCCTATAGAGCAGTAATTCTCAACTCTGGCTATTGAATAGAATCATGTATACATTTTAAAAATATTTATGCTTAGCCCTAACTCCAAAGCAATTAAATTACTACCTTTGGGAATGGCAGTTAGTATTTTTAAAAGCTTCCCTGGTGGGAATCAAATGGAAGCCTGGACAGAGAATCACTCCCATGAAAGACTGAATAGTAGAGCCTGTGAAGAAAGGAGGAAATGTGTGCTCCTATCTGTTCCAGGGGCTCAAACAAACAAGGCTTTCCCATTTAAAAGAACTGCCTGATATACTTTGAGACGCCCAGAATCCTTAATGTGTTCTAAGTAATACGGATGCTTCATCTTCCTTCAGTGCATCCCAAGCCTTTACTAGAGGGGCTTTGTTTCTGAATTTCCATTTTCTCTTCAATTTCTTGCCCAGTCTTAACTAGGAACTTACAGTTCCATTTAAATAGATCCCTGGTGTATGATAGGGACACACACCAACCAAATGTTTCTACTACTGAAATAATTTTGGATTCTTTGTATTGTGGGTCACATAGTTAGTGCAGGCTGCTTGACTATGGGTGCAAAGGTAAGATGACCTCCAAAGGAGTACGTGTGAGAAATGTTCTATACCCACTAATGCGAGGGCGAGAATACATATTTGCTGAAAGGGAGCAAACACTTGATTGCTCGATTGGTTTATTTATTTATTCATTATTTTGATGCTAGGAATCTAACTTCACACATGCCAAGCAAGTGCTCTACTACTGATCTACATCCCTAGCCTCCCATTAAATATTAATACACCAATGAAGGAAGTTGGCAAAATTCACTGTTGTCTAAGCCATGATTGCAGGCATGTAAACTGAGAAACATTTGAGTGAAAAGCCACCAAAAAGTTCCAAGCAGTGAGAGTTCAGTTGACTCAAGCCTAAATCAGTTTGTTTCTTTCTAATCTCTCTATAATGCACCTGTTTGGACACATAAGTCAAAAACTTTAAAAATGAGGAGTCAAGGAGTATATGTGAATTTGTAGAGGAGAAAAGAGGGGTCATAGAAAAGAGGTTAATATAAATAAATAATTCATCAATGTCAATACAGGGTCACCCAACTTTATGGCCTTGGGGTCAGATTTAACTTCCTTTTGCTTTAATTGTCTCACCTGTATAAAAAGGCACCAATGAAATCTGCTACGGCAATCCTAAAAGATTTTTGAACATAAAAAACATAAAAAAGGTGTGTTTTGAGGAAAAGTTAAGAAGAATTGCATTAAAATATGGTGCTAAAATTCATGCATTTCATATAAAATCACTCAAAAATATTTATTGAATTTGTATGATACATACGTAGATGAATACTTGGCTTAAATTTATTTCTTCTTCATGACACTTTATAATAGTAAGTGGAAAGTAACAGCCAGCGCCAAAAACAGCAATAGAATGTTTTGAGACTTTAGCAAAGCTTCTGAAGTAGCAGAGTCCCAGCAGCCAGCATTCACCTGCTACCAGAGTCCTTGGTACCCCAGATGGTATACACAATTATAGTCAAGCTCCAGAACTATTGAGATAATGCCAGCCAGCTATAATCTATTCACTTGGGCTGGAAGATCTGATGTCATCAGCTAGATGACCAGTCTGGCCCTAGAGTGGATCCCCTCAACTCCAACCACTGTGTGAAAACATCAGACTTTAGCAATTGATAACAAAATAGTTAGATGCCATTATAGCATCAACTGCTGCTCAATTTGTCTTTGGAAGAACATGCAATAGTCCCCAAACATTAACCCACAGCCTTTCATTTGGCTGCTCTCCCCATCAATATCATGTTCACTGTGAATAATTACAAGAAGTAGACTCAGATCTTATGTGATCTGAAGAATGGGATTAAGTCCTATTTTTATTATGTATGGGCTTGTGTCATTTGAGAAGTCATTTGGGCCCAGTGAACTCAGTACTGACAACTAGAAAAGTAGAGATAGATGCTTGATAATATTGTAAGATACTGGGACCCAAAGAACAGACACACATCACTGTAGAAGTATTTCTTATTTAAAAGAATTTTCAAAATGTTTCATTATCAACAAAGAACAGGCATTCAAAATATACCTCGGGAGCCTATATGACACAAGAACTTAATCTATTACCTAAAATGAACCCTATCACACTCTTTATCACTTGAGACTAGTACAGCTGGGAAAAGGCCCATAAGATATTGCCTTCAATTTAGAATAGCCCATCTAGGACATAAACATCATTTTTAAAACAAAGCAAGAGCCAATGAGTCATAGGAAATATAAACCAGAGCTGTATATGCAAAAGAAAAGTTCACTGTGTTTGAGATGCTAGAAGAAGAAATAAACCAATTCATTCTTATTTAAAAATAAGACAGGGGGAAAGCGTCTTCAGTAAATGTAGCATATATTTTACTTAAATTGCTTATAACATTAAAGGTTGATCATTACATATTGTATCGTATGACAAATTGTCATACAGTACCCATGAATACATATAAATATTGTGTCTCAATGAAAACAGAAGGCCCATAGGACATAATCAAGCTCCTCCAAGGCCCAAACCACGCTTTGTTTGCCTTTGCTCTTGCATTTCTCACGTTACCCATTAGTAGGTTTAGGAAATGCTTTTCGGATAGCAGGTAACTCGGCACAGAGGGAAACGAGTAGATTTCATAGACACTGAGCTTCTTCGCGGTACCCTAGCTAGCCTGTGTGCATTAGTTTGCAAAGTAATACAAATTGATGTTGAAGATAAAAATGGGCTAAATTTTCAGAATATTGAGGAAAAGAAAAATGAATTTTAGAAAAGGAAATTAAAAGAACAGAAGGATACACAATGTTGTTCCCACTTTTAGTTGGAAATGAAATACTCTTTTCATATTATGCTGTTCTTTTAGGCTGTGGACTTCAGGAAATAATTACCGTCTTTGAAATGTGAATGAAAGTTTTAATTACCACTCAGGACCCTTCAATAGCTCTTTATTCTTAAACATTGCCAAGATTTTCTTTGGGAGCTGTAACTATAATAAAGTGTTAGAGGATAA
>NW_008481354.1:0-3411 GCF_000622305.1 Nannospalax galili
AACTGTCTGTAACTCCAGTTCCAGGGGAACCGACAGCCTCTTCTGTCCTCCTTGGCACTGCATGACACGAGTGCAGTTACCTACATGCAGGCAATACACGCATACACATAAAAAAAATAAATAAAACTTTAAACGTAATATAATAATCCAGAAAACTTAGAAAATGGAGAAAAATCATCCTTAATCCCACAATCTTTTGAATGTTCTCATTAGTTTTACTTATGAATTTTATAGTAAGGATCAAGGACTACTAATTCTGGATTTAACCATTTTATCCCCAAATCTGTGAAATTTTGCTTTTTATCCTTTGAGGCTAATTTGAAAAAAAAATATTTTAAATTTAGCTTTTATCATTTTTCATCTTTAACTCCTACAGTACTTTTTGTCTTAAAATCTATTTTGTCAGGTATTAAGATAACTATCTCAGTTCTCTTTTTATTAGCTTTTATTGTCTCTGCCCCAACTTCTTTCAGTTTTGTTTCATTTTATTTTTTTGATACAAGGTCACATCTAGCCCATGCTGCCCTCAGACTTGCTATTTAGCCAAGGATGATCTTGAAATCCTCATCCTCCTGTCTTCCTTCCCAAGTAAAATGACTAGAAGACCTAAATATTTTGGAAATTCAAATCTCAAAAATTCTGAAGTGTATCTTTGAAAAAAAACAAAAACCAACAAAAAACTAAGCCTAGCTTAATTTGTTTTTGACCTTTCTCATCTTTTAGCTGTGTCCCATAAACTTCACATAGCCAAATTTCCACAGTTTATCCAACGTGGCTCTATGTCCTTTAATTGACAAGTTTATTCCATTTACATTCATTGTAGTTACTGACATATATTTGAACATTTATTTATTTATTTACTTATTTATCTATTTAGGGCTTTTGAGACAGGGTCTCACTATGTAGCCCTGGCTGGTCCAGACTTGCTATGTAGACCAAGCTGACCTCAAACTCACAGAGATCCACCTGAATAAATGTATTAGTGCCATCTTCCTAACCTTTATTCTTCCTCTTCATTTAAATATTATTCTAAATATTTTTATTGCATTTGGAATTTGTGTGCTAAATTTTACCATCTTCCCAAATTCTCCCCTGCCTTCATATCTTCCTTTTTTAGATAACCCACTGAGTGTAGTCAGTGATGTCTGCATGTGTGTGGGTGTGGGCTGCATGTGTATGGGTGTGGGACCCACGGGACCCCCCCACCCCCGCCCCTGCCTGAACATGGGCAACCTACTAGGGGCTACAGTCCTGAAGAAAACTTACTCTTTCTCTTCCAGCAGCCATCACCTGCCAATAGCTGCTTGCTAGAGGTGGGGCCTCAAGAGCCCCTACCCCATCCATGCTGGAATGTGAACTGGTTTGATCTTGTGTAGGTAACCACAACTTCTGTGAGTTCGTGTGTGCAGTGGCCTTATTATGTAGGAGAGAGACCTTCCCAGCACTTCTCCCCTCCTCCCCTCTCTATTTCTGTATCCTACTCTATAATGTTCCCTGAGTCTTGTTGGGGGGTGGTGGTGATATAGATGGTCCCATTTAGGGCTGAACTCTCACAACAGTCACAGCTCTTTGACCAATTAGGACTCTCTGCATTAACCACTGTCCACTGCAAAATGAAGTTTCTCTGGTCAAACTTGAGGGCAGTACTAACACATGATATGAAATAAATATGTAGAAGGCAGGTTGCTAAGATGCCCGTTTAAGAAAACAGCAGTAGGCTTTTGACTAGGTTTACAATACTAAGCATGAATTCCCTTCTTGTGGAATAGGCCTCATCTAATCCAAAATCTTATCCAAAAGTGGTTGTTTACTACCATGGCAAATGCACCACTATTTCACCAGTGGGTACATCTTACCTGGGGGTCATTATTATAGCTCAAAGGACTCACAGCTGGGTAACACTTGATGGCTTTTCTCTGCCAGCAGTCTGCAGAGCTCCTTCTGCTACCATGAAAGCTGGCCAGAAGAGAAGGTTCCTGTTCAATTCTAGCTTGATTTCTCTATGTCCTGCAACCAAAGTGTGTGGATCTCCACAATAGGATTTCACGATCTAGTGATGGTGGACAAGGAAAACAACAACAATAGCCTGTGTTTTTTTTGGGTGGGGGAGTCTCTGGGAGTCCCCTTTGCCAATAATTCATAGGGAAATATTTCATGCCTGGCACTGAGATTTTCATTTAATAACTTGTGTCTCCTAGGAGAAGCATTGGCTACCCATACAGAGGTACCACCATTCAAACCTCTTCTTTCTTTTTTAAAAAATTATGTGTTCTTGGGGCTGGAGAGATGGCTCAGCAGTTAAGAGCACTAGCTGCTCTTACAGTGGACCTGGGTTTAATTCCCACCATCACCCACATGGCAGCTAACAACCATCTGTAACTCTAGTTCCAGCTGATCTGATGCCCTCTTCTGACCTCCGTGGGCTTTGCATAAGGCATGTGCACTTACATTCATTCAGGCAATGCACTCACACACATAAAATAAAAATAAAATCTTTTTTCAGTTATGAGTTTTAATTAGCTTACAAAGTAGTGAGTTTCCATGAAGATTTTCATTCATTCTTAGTTTTAACACACTGTTAGCTCTCTTCTTCCTCATCCCCCTGACTCCATCCCACTTAAACCAGTAATTCTCAGTACTCCCTCCACTACATTCATATTACATGTGCTCTACCATGTGTTCACTGCCTTAAGGCCCCTTCCCATCTGCCTCTTATGCGCCCTGCCTAGCTTCCTGACCTCTGCAGATACTCCACATTAAACACCCAAATCTAAAAAAAAAACGTTAGGCTGTACCTATGAGAGAGAACATGGGGTATTTATCTTTCTGTGCCTAGACTACTTAGTATGCTTTCCAGTTCCATCCATTTTCCTGCAAATTTCAGTTTCATTTTTCTTTACATCTCAATCCTTTATGATATGTATGATCTTATTCATCAGTTGATGGACATCTAGGTTTTTTCTGTTTTCTCTAGTGAGTATAGCAGTAGTGAACATAGATTTGCACTGATCTCTGGGGTAGGATATAGAGTCCTTTGAAAATATGTCCAGGAATGGTACAGGTGGGTCATATGGTAATACTGTGTCTAGCTTTTTGAGGAACCTCCACACTGATTCCCATAGTAGCTACACCAGTTTACACTCCCCCCTGTAATGACTAGGAGATTCTCTTTCCTCACACCATCACTTGTATTTGTTATGATAGCTGTTTTGACTGGAGTGCGATGGAATCGTAAAGCAGTTTTAACTTGCATTTCCCTGATGGCTAAGGATGCTGAATCTTCAAGTATTCATTGGTTAGCTGTATTTCTTTAGAACTGTCTACTGAGTTCATCAGCCCATGTTTTGGATTGGGTTGTTTGTTTCCTTGATGTTTTTTCCTTTTTTTTTTTTTTTTTTTTTTTTTTTTTTT
>NW_008481355.1:0-3448 GCF_000622305.1 Nannospalax galili
CATAAATTTCATGGTGCAATATAGGTCCAGGAGAGGTTGACTTTGATCCAAGTATATATTGTGTTTGAAGGTATCAGTATGACTGTTTGACCCGCTGTGGTTCTCACTGGAGTACTTTGCATAAGTGAGAAGCACTTGATTTTATTTCCCAATGGAACATTGCTCAGATTTTTAATATGTGTAACACTTGAAAGTATTTGGGAGTTAGTTGGACTTTTAAAGTGAGGATTCAAATGATAGAAGAGACTTGGTACTTCACATTGACCTTGCTTAAATTCTGGTTTAGTATGCCCTTAGACCAGGCATCCAGCCTTTAGGTAGGGAAAGGACAGTAGCAGAAGAATGAGGCAGCTGGTCACTTGCATCTGCAGTCAGGAGGCAGAGGAAGATGAATGGCTATGCTCAGCTAATTCCTTTTTATTCAATCCAGATCCCCAGCCAATAGACTGGCGCTGTCCACTTTTAGGATGGGTCTTCCAACCTCAGTTAACCCAATCTATTAATACAACACCTTTACAGATATACCCAGAGGTTTGTTTCCATGTTGATTCTAACTCTCATCAAAGTGATATTTAAGATGAAACATCACACACAAGAATGATTTTAAACAAAATTTAAAATGTATATGTAACTATACATTATCTCTTAATCAGGTTAAAGAAGATTAGAATTTGAGTTACATAATTCTCAGAATGTGTGTTTTGGGGAGGAGGGATTACCATGGCATTGCTGCAGGTTTAGGTTTTCAACATTTTTGGACTTTATCCACTAAGTATCTGTAGCATCTCTAAGTTGCGATGATCAAAAAAGTAACGGGGCATTGTCATTTATCCTCTGAGGGATGGAAATGACCTCATAGGGAACTGGTGTCCTTGTTCTTTGCTGCAGTTTAGTGGAAAAATAAAGCTAACGGCAGTTTTTGTGACTGTAACAAAATGCCTGAATAGCTGACTTAAAAGGTAGAAAGGCTCACAGTTTCAGAGGTCTGAGTTTATAGTCACTTGGTTCTGACACCTCAGACCTATATGATGTCACAGTACATCATAGTGGACCATACAGTAAGGGATGCCACTTTATTGTGGCCAAGAAGCAAAGATGGGGGAAAGGACTGGGGTCTTAATATTCCTTCCAAGGCCATACCCCCATGGGCCTCCCTTACCCCCACCAGGCCTCACCTGTGAGAGGTTTCCTTACCCCCTAGTAGCACCACCGGCTGGAAACCAAACCTTTAACCTATAGAACTTTGGGGACATATTAGATTCAAACAATTATAAAAACAACTTCAGAATCAAATTTACCAGTGATTAGCTAAACCAACATCAAGAAAGAAACTAAATCATATGTAGCTAGAGAGTTGTTACATCTCCTTTCAAATTCCCTCAGGCTCACAAAAGGGAAGGGTCATAGAGCTATCAGGGTGTGGTGAAGTTTGGCACACCTGTCACTCTGAGGACTCACAGGCCATTCATCACTTAACCACACAAAGCAAAGTCTTTCTTTTAAGTTTGTTTGAGTGTTTGTCTTTGTGGGAGTATGTGCATGTGAGTGCAGCTGCCTGCAGAGTCCACAAGAGGACGGCAGATCCCCTGGTGTTGGAGTTGCAGGTGGTTGTGAGCTGCCAAATATGGGTTCTTGGAACCCAACTTGAATCCTCTGACAGAGAAGTACATGGTCTTAACTGCTGAACTCTCCAGCCCATCCTGTCTTTTCAAAAATTTTTTATTACCTTTATTTTATGTGTATGAGTGTGTTGCCTGAATGTATATAAGTGCACCCATGTCATGCAATGCTCTCAGAGGTCAGAAAAGGGTGTTGGGTGTTGGATCACCTGGTGCTGGAGTTATGGATGGCTGCTCTTAGTTGCTGTGTGGGTGCTGGGAACCATATTCAGGTCCTCTGTAAGAACAGCCAGTGCTCTTAACCTCTGAGCCATCTTTTCATTCCCTATCCTCTCTCATTTTTAAAAGATGCTAAACCCATGCCATGATTGCCAGGAGTTTGGATGTGGTTTGGGGCAGAGTGCTATGGTATGTTGATTACATAAGAATCGTATCTGACCTGATACACTGTAATGCAGGATCTCTGTACTCTAGAATAATTTTATTCATACTATCTGGCAGCTTGAAAAAAAAAAGAAAAGAAAAGGAAGAAGGAGAAGAAGCCAAAGTTATGTAGCATGAATATAATTCCTCATTTAAGTTAATGCACTCACATTGCCTTGTGTAATATGGGCCAAATTTAAACATGTCAGTATCTCACCCCAGCTGATTTTTCAAGTGTTATATCATACATCTAGCAGATGCTTATTGAATATTCTTCAATGATAGAGATGAAAATGCAATTACTAAAATACAGTGGATTGAAAAAGAAAAAAATGTGTTAAGTTCAGGGTCACATGACTCTTGCTGTGTAAACTAGGGGAAAATGGCTTTCAGAAACTTGATGTAAAACTCAGATGGTGAGATCCTTAATTGTAACAGGAGATGGGACTATCAAAGGACTCTCATTCAAGTTGGTGTGAATGGCACTTTTGATTCCCAGATCATTCACAAGGGAAGGTAGAATACTAAAGAGTCATAGAAAGCATCTATTGTATTCGAACTTCAGCCTTGATATGCTGCCAGCCTCTCATGAATCTACCCAGGATAGGCAAGTGCTCCAGCTAAGCACACTGTACAGCTCTTTGTAGGGAATTGCTACCTTTGTACCCCAGCTCTCCTGCTTTCAATGATAACCAGGTCACTCCTCACCTCTGCAGCATTTCTATAGTTTTTCCACTTAAGTTTAATCAGTCTGTCAGATTTACATTCACAACTATTTACAGTGAGATGGCTTTGCGAATCACTGCAGGAATTTAACTTGTGCTGTTTCTATAGGAGACTCTTCATTCCAGATTCCTGACAGGCACCTTTGTCCTCCACCCTCTAGAGCGATAGTCTTTTCTTTTGATATAATATTTTACTAATTCTTTGAGAATTTCTTACATGCATGCAATGGACTGTGATCATATTTACCCCTTCTCTTCTTTTAACTGCTCTCAGATCCACTCCCTACATCGCCATCCTCTCCAGCTTCATCTTATTTTTTTTTTATTTATTTTTATTGAATTTTGTTGTATTTCATACAGAATATCTCAAACCATCTGAATCATTGTTAGAGCCATGTCCCCAACAGCACCCTCCCATAGGTACCCCCACTGGAACCCATATACTCTGTCCTGGGTATTAAGGCCACTGTGTCAAGTCAGTGACCCCAGACATTCCCCAGTGAAAGTCCATCCACTTGTGGTTTAGTCAGATCCTTCTCATCTGTCTATCCAAACACCTACCACTTTCTCTTTCTTTTTAACAGAGCATAGGGGGTGGGGGTTTATTTACAGAGGAGTGGGTGCCTCCACTTACGGCTGCACTGGAAAGTCCACACTCAAATATAGATCCTGTGACTTCCT
>NW_008481356.1:0-3437 GCF_000622305.1 Nannospalax galili
GGACAGCTGAAGGGCAGATGTAGGTATAGGTGGGGGTGGGCTCAGCTAATATAATATTGTCAGTATTCCAGTTTCTGTGTTGGGCACTTACTACTCACTCAGGGTGGTCCCCTCTACCTTTCACAGTGCCCCCTGGCTCTTAGCCATTATCACTCTGGTAGTAAAGAAGGCAAGCTCCATTGAACTTCATCTTTTGTTCAAGACACATTCCTAGAAAGTGAAAGACTTTTGGAAACAGTCAATCCTGCTCACACATCAAGCCACTCAGTCTCCAGGCTCCCTTACTATGCTTATTATAACACCCAGTGTGTCTTATTCATGCTCAGTGGTTTGACCTCTGGCTTTGACCTTGACTGTATGTGTGTCAGAGGAACCTTGGCAAATTGTTTCTCAACTGCTCCCAGACCTGAAGGAATGGGGTGACTTCTCCCCTCTCTTGAGTGCCGCTCGGAGGTCTCAGAGAAGGCGCTAATCAGAGACCAAAAGTGCCATGGGGTTTAACGATGGAGAGAGCTCAAGGAATGAGAAATCCAGCAGCCTTGTCCACAAAGAGGGTCCAGGAGTGCCAATGTGGTGTGGATCCTGCTACAGCCATGGCAGTGGCATCTCTAGCCTAGGCTCGGCTAGGCTCTGACTGCAAGTCAAAGCTGACGTTGCTTTATGAAGCCTTCCCCTGCCCTGTGTCTCCTTTACTTTGGGATCAAATCGACGTTTGTCTTTTCCCTGAAATGTTCACCAGCACCATTTTCAGGAATGATCAGGAGTGCCGCAAGGCTTCATAAAGTACCTTCAGCTTTGTCTCTTACCCGGCTCTGTGAGACAGCGTCTTCCTCCTGCTGGCTTCTGAAGAATGCCCCTCCTTTCTCTGATCACATTTAGGTCACAAAATGTCCTCTGGATACCTTAACCTGTCAGAATTCTCATCTTCTTTGTCAAGATTGCATTCCTGTGGAAGTTTCTAAAGGAAGATCACATTCATGTCTTTTCCAGTCTCTAGAGGCTGCCAGCCTTCCATGGCTTATGGCTCATACCCTCTGACCTTTGTTTTGTTTTGTGTTGTTTGAGATGGGGTTTCCCTATAGCTCCAGCTGGTCTGGAACTCATTGTGCAGACCAGGCCGACTTCTATTTCACAGTGATCTGCCTGCCTCTGTCTCCTGAATGACGGGTTTAAAGGCATGCACTACCACACCTGGCTCCCTCGGACCCCTTTCGCATTGTGGTGTCTCCTCTTTGGTGTGTATTTTTTGACAATAAATCCCTGAACTTTAGAATATATTTCGTAGTGGAGCTAGGTGGAGAAACTCCCAAACCTTCCTTTTTTATTTTCATTTTAATTTTTAGTGATACAGACTCACTACCAGTTGCGGGCTGGCCTCAAAAACTCACGATCCCCTGCTTTCCCTCCCATGTGCTAGGGTCGTAAGAGTGCACCACTATGCCTGGCCCCCGATCCTTTTTGTTAACAGTTCTTCATCACTTAATCTCTGTCTTCTGGAGTTTAATCCCAAGTAGCAAGAAGCAGCCAGATTGTGCTTGTAGATCTTCTCAGCTTGAAGCCAAGTTCATTTCTCACAAGTTCTTCTCTCATTGCAACAGTAGAACGCAATTCCGCTGTTTTCTGCCTCCGTAAAGCACAGATTTCCTTTCCTGTGGTTTCCAATGACACGGCCTTCATTTCCTTCTGAGATCCTACTAGAAGCACCTTTAACATCCCTCTGTCTATCAACAGTGTGTTCACAGTGACTTCAGCATTTGCTAAAGTGATACTGGTTTTCGTATCCTACTCATTTTCCCCTGACTTCTTCTTTCTACTGGCATTCTGTTTAAGACAGTCTTGACCTTTTCTATCATGCCCCTCTATCTTCTGTCGCCCTGTGCCTACTGCCCAGGTCCAAAGTCACTTCAACATTTTTGGATATCTGTTATACTTCCAGGCACTGGAAAAATCTGTGTTCGTCAGCCTTCAACCAGAGGAAGAAAACCAATTTAGAATGCATATGAAGAAAGTTGTTGCAAGGAGCTGCCTTATGTGATTTTAGGGCTGGCTAGGGCAGCCTGTCAGGAGGGGGGCGGGGGATGGAACTTGCCAGCATACAGAAGCTGTTCTCTGTAGGTGGAATTTCTTCTTTTCAGAAAAGCCCAAGCTTTCCTCTTAAGGTTTTCAACTGATTGAACCAGGAGATTATCTAGAATAATCTCCTTTACTTAAAGTCAACTGCTCAAGGACTTTAATTACATCTACTGAGTACCTCCACAGCAACACACAGACTAGTGTTTGAGTAATTGGGTATGGTAGCCTAGCCACAGCTGACATTTGCAACTGGCCATCACACCTTTCTACTCTTCTCCTCCACTCCTCCCTCCATTTTACTAGCTAATGGGCATCTGAGTGGGGGCATCTGAGTGCGGGCAAGAAAAGAGATAAGACAGCAAGGGTGATCTTGATCAGTGGGGGTCCTGGAAGTTCTTCCCTCTGGCATTAGCTGTACTTTTTATCTGGCATTTCACTCCCTGGTGTTTCTCAGAGGTTTCTGGACTCCTGGTACCATCCACTTTGCTGGATTGTGCTACGTGCAAATGGCTCTAAAACTCATTGACTTGGAACCAGTGTTCGTTCTCACAGTCACGGGTCTGCAGGTTGATTAGAGTTTGGCTGGCTTAGACTATGCTTGGCTGCTGGGTCTGTTTGAGGCTGTGGGTCCAGCTGGCCATGGCTCCAGGTTGTAGATTTGGTTCACAGTCTTTCTGTGTTCATTCTGTGGTCCAGGCCCAGTTCAATAGCTGTTCAAACAGGTTCTTTTCATAGTAGGTCACTGCAACACAAGAGAGCAAGCCTAAATACCATGTAAGTATGTTTGCAGCCCTGCCCTGCTCATTCATTCCTGCCCTCATAATACTCCCATGGCCAAAGCAAGTCATTGGCCCAGCTCCAAGTCAAAGGATGTGAGAACCAATTAGGACTGTATTATTCTATTATCATGCTACCTGCAGCCTAACTCTTACCTGTCACTCTCCATAGACAGTCTATGACCTTTTCCTTGGCCTCTGATTCCTAGTGATGCTCTTCCTTATACAGATGTCATTTGGGATCCTGGTGGCTCTCCAAGCAGCTCTCTCAGGAAAGTTTCCTGTAAGTCCACTCTGGCCTCTCTCCCCAGTCTCTACAGTGTGGTTGCTGGCCATTTCAGCTTACCTTTTACCCTTTAGATACATTCATGGGTCAAAAGCCAACCTACTTTGTCCCCAAACCTCATGGTGATATATAGCAAACAGGCTTGAGGCCTTTTTCACTAACAGTCCCCCATACCCCTCCCAAGAGATCCCTTTGGTCTCCATGCCTGGCTGGAGTTCCATTTATGCAAGAAGGATCAGTTGCCACGTTTGGGATAATTGGGATTTTATTTTCACCCTCTAGTCATAGTCATTTTTCTCTTT
>NW_008481357.1:0-3444 GCF_000622305.1 Nannospalax galili
CCCCCACTTCCTAAGGACTCTCACTTTCTCATATATCCCAGACTGGCCTCAAATTTACTATGCAGCTGAGGACAGCCTGAACTCCTAATCCTCCCGCTGCCCCTTCTAAAGCATTACAGTTACAGGTGTACACCACCACATCCAGTCTACGCAGTGCTGGGAATGGAACCCAAGCAAGCATTCAACTAACTGAACTATGTTCCCACCCAAAGACTTTCTAGTTTAAGCCTTTGTTCCTGTTCCAGTTTCACTTGTGTTACTTTGGTAAAATACACTAACAAATAGCAATTTAGGGGAGAAAGGGGTTATTTCAGCTCCAAGTTCCAGGTTAGAGTCCTTCAGAGCTGGAAGTTACAGAGACAGAGGCTTGAGGGAGCTAGTCATATCACATTCACAGCCAAGAGCAGAGAAAGAATGAAGGAAAACCTGCTGCTTCCAGTGCTCAGCTCCCTTTCTCCACTCATACAACCCAGGGCCCCACCCCAGGGAATGGTGCCACTCACAGTGGATTTGGTTTTCCTACATCAGTACATATAATCAAGACAAGCCCCACACACCTGCTCAGAGATCAACCTGATCTAGACAATCCCTCATTGAAATGCCCTTCCCTGGGGACTGTAGATTATGCCAAGTTGCTGATTAAAACTAGCCATCACAGCTCCCCTTTTTCCTCCCCCATCATCCTTAAACTCTATGCTCCTTTGGCAGATGAGGCCTATTTCCTACATACCACAGGAAATGAAAACAATTGGTGTAGCTGATGAATGTGACAAGATCTCTATATGCCACATCAAAGATGCCCTCAGTTAGCCAACTTCCAGACTGCTATGCTAGTTCTACTTGGGGTCTTATCACTTATCACCAGCTTCACTCCACTCTGGGGTCTTGCTCCCAAACACTAAGAGGACCAATTGCCCAAGGCTTTCCTCATCTTATCACCAAAAGTTCTCTGTCTTGGGAATTATCTTAGCCTTATGCAAACCAAGACATTTGGTAGCCCTTTTGGACACCTGCAGAGTCTGTAGTTTATGTCAAGCATGGGGAAGAGGCACCAAGGTGAACACAACACTGACTCAAACCACAAGGTCACCTCACCATGCAAATACAGACAGTGAATGGCCCACACTCACTGAGCAGAGGCATGAGCTTTATGCTCCCAGGAAGAGACCACAGAGAACGCTCCTTCACAGATCTGGACTTGAAGCTGCCTGCAATCTGGTCTCTAGTCCCAAGCCCCCAGGAGCAGTTCCACCTGGTTCTCTTCTCCCTCCCTCCTCAGAACTCTCCTCCAGGCCTAGCTCCCAGATCTCTGTCCTAGTACCCGGGAGCCTTACAAGAGCTGAACATCTTATCAGATCAGCCCTCTAGCTGGAAAAAAAATGAGGTTCAGAATCCCAAGGCCATCAAAATAGTGGCAAAATTCTGGGTCCCTGCCTGGAGCCAAATCAATCTACGGACCACTCTGTGGACGAAGCCATAGTTAATTGGTCTTGGGTTCCAGAACTTCAGCTGACCCAGCCACACTCTAACTCCCCCTTGGGGAGTTCCTTTATATCCCCTCCTGGGATCAAGACCACTTATTTATGGTGGAGAGGGACAGGGTAGCCCGGGCTGACCTCAAACTATGTAGCTGTGGATGACCTTGAACTTGTGATCTTCCTGCTTCCACTTCCTGAGTGCTGGAATTACAGATGGACACCACAAGCCTGGTTTATGTGGTGCTGGAGATCAAACTCAGGGCTTCCTGCATTGCTAGGAGGCATTCTACCAAATGAGACATACCCCATCCTAGAACAGCTTTTTTAGTATGCACCTACCCCTCAGAGCCCCTGCAGCAAGCTCTGCAGATGTGCCCCACCCCACTTCCTCTCCAGTGTGCCTTCTCTGGTCCTTTGTCTTCACTCTGGGGTTTATTCTAGTACCTGGAGCAGCCATGCTAGGCTCCTCTCTCACAGGACAATTAAGACCAAATCTCAGGACTTCTGCAGTACAGGTATCCCTTAAAAGTCTCCCGGGTGATCCCCATGTTCAGCCCAGAACAAACTCATAGCCTGAAGCCATTCTGCACCCAGGGGAAGGGAATGGCTCAGTTCCTTCATTCCTCCTACCTGTCACCTGGATCAGCACCACATGCACTGGCTGTATCTCCTCAGCTATGAAATGTGGCTGTTGACAGCGTTTACTAGAAGGGTTTGGGGGGAGGAATTAATAGAGGCAAAATCATCCAGCACAAGGCTTGTGCTCACACTGTTAGCTACCAGCCATTTGCTATTTAGTATGACACAATGTATGATGGTTGTCTGGCAGGTGGTTTTTAAAAACGGAGGAAGAATATGACATTTGATGGCTCTAGAGAGGGAGGAGCCAGACCATAGGAAGGGGAGGAAGTACTGGAACCCAGCTTTGCTGACATCATAGATCTGGCCCAAGGATGCTGGCATCAATTTGTTTGACATCTTTTGGGGTCACCTTTCCTCTCTGTTTCTCTCATTGTTGAAAGTACTAGTGTTGATATTCCTTTTTTAACAAAGGTTGGGGAAAATATGAGACTTTTTTCTAAGGAACTTCATCAGCAGGTCTCTGTTGGCAGGGGTTGGGGGTGGGGGGGATTGCAGGGGTGTTCCTCATTCCTGGTTTGTGAAGTCACTGTTATGGACAAACAGAGGAAACCAGAACTTGACCTTCAGGGACCTGGAGGCACCAGGCCAGTTCTGAGCTCAGTTTAATTTTACCAGCCACAAATCTTTCTCAATGTCATCCAACACGTTTTGGGCATTGATGAATATTAAACAATCGCATAACAAATCATGTTCTTAGCTCTGCAGAGCTTACAGTGAGCACCAGCCAGAGCTGCTGAGGACTCTGGGAAGAAAATACTGCCCATCTCCTTGTCCTTGTCGTCCATCACCCCACCCAGGGGTAGAGAGGTCACAGGCTTCAGTGAGTCTGGACCCACACTCACCAGGCTTCCTGGGTCTGCAGAAGCAAGGTGGGGCTCAGAACAGAAGTACAAGACCTGGCAACTGATAACCGTGACTCATCTCTGTACCATAGACAGTGCACACACACCCTAATTCAGGGCTTCCTCCTGCTCTGCTCCTATCCTGACTCAGTTTCCCCACCATGCAGGATTCACCCCATATGTCCATTCTGATATGTTTATTATGGATACCTTGAGAAATGTACTAAAACCCCAAGGAGGGCTAGGAAGATGGGTCAGTGGTTCAGAGTGCCACCAAGAGTGAGGACTGGAGTTTAGAGTTCAGACCCCCAAATCCCACATAAATGCTGGGTGGGCATGGTGGACTAGCTGTAATCCCAGCATCAGAAGGGATAGAGAGAGATCCCCAAAGCAAGCTGGCTTGGCTCAGTGGCAAAGCATCTGCTTAGTCGGTAGAGGCTCTGAGCTCCATTCCCAGCAGCACTAAAGATTATAAAAGAAAA
>NW_008481358.1:0-3449 GCF_000622305.1 Nannospalax galili
AAAAAATCCCAACTTCCCACCTTATTAGAAACCATATACTTTCCAAGAACATTTGATACTTTTCTGTTTCCTGATAAAGGCTAACAGTCCACAGAATGGTGACAATTAAGTTGGTTGTATTATATAGAATTAGAGACCAACTACTTTACTGAATGACCAAAGCTGGTGTTCAAATTCGTGTCAGTTTGCTTTTCAATTGTAACTCGGTGGCCTGTAATCTGAGCATTAGGTAAAGCTTAGAAAAACATTTTCTTCATGTAGAAACTTTGACCTACAATGCTTTTTGTTGTTGTTGGTTTGTGTTTGAGATCCTGTCCCAGCTGGCCTGAAACTTGCTGTGTAGACCAGGTTGACCTCAATCTCACAGAAATCTACCTGCCTCTGCGTCCTGAGTGCTGGGATTCAAGGTGTGCACCACCGTAATTCAGGCAGGGGACTGGCAAAAATTAAATTGCACCTCTAAAAACAAATCAGAGCTGCTGACATTAACCAGTGTGTGAGCAGCTGCGAGAGTCCTGCCTGAAAGCTCTTAGGAGGTCTGAAGGGTTCCTCAAATTCCAACAGTTCATGTTAACATGAATAAAATTGCTGCCTCCTCTGTCATGTCTATCCTCCCCCTCCCTCCCTCCCTCCTTTCCTTTCTTCTTTTCCTCATTATTTCACCCTTTTTTTTCAGTCCCAGGGACTCAACCCAGGACTCAACCCAGGCGCTTGTAGATGCTAAGCAAGGGCATTACCAACTGAGCTACACCCCCAGTACCCAGCCCATTTTTTGCTTTTTATTTTGAGACAGAATCTTCCTAATTTGCTCGTGTTGACCTTTAACTCACTCTGTAGCCCAAGCAGGTCTTGAACTTTCAGTCTTCTGGATGAATTTGTCTAGTAGCTGGAATTACAGGCCTATGGTGCCAGGCTGGGCTCTGCCATGCATATCTAAGTTTTAAAAATATATGGCTCATGCCTGTAAACCTGGTCTTTAGGGGAGAAAGGAAGGGAGATTATTATTAGTTCAAAGCTAGCTTGGGATACATAGCAAACCCTGTTCTTTTAGGAAGCAGTATGATTATCAGTGGATATGATAGATACTTTGCAGGAGGTGTCTAGTCCTTACAACTATATAATAAAATATGAACATCTTACTTTTTAAACTGATGCATAAAGTAATTAAAGAGACTCATTCAGGGTTGAAGAGTTTGAAGCAGTGATGAGATCTGAACTCAGGAAGCCTACTGTCCAAGCTCACCTTCTCACCATGGAATTAGCTGATTGATGCACACATCTTGAAACATTCACTTGTGATGGATGATTGGTTGTGATGCAACTGTTAGGGAATCAGATGGGGCCTGGGTGAAAGGGGATTCACACCATCTGCTTCTCAGTGCCCATTAGGGCTACCCCAATCACCATGCACTGCAAACTTTTAGGTGGCAAGTGAGATTGAAAAACCATTTCCTTCTCTCACCCTGAGATCACACATTCATCATTTTCCCAGCCCCAGAGACTTTCTCTTCTGGACTTGCAGAAAACCTAGCAATACTTATTGAGCACCTCTGTTGAAGCAAGTTGTTGGACTAGTAACTTTTGGAGATTAAAAGGTGGATAAAGCTAATCTTTGTCCTCTATATACCTTGGTTGGAAGGAAGACAGCGACTCTGACTCCAATAGACTCAGGTCCAAGCACGGCACAAGAGAAGTAGGGATCAGTGTTTCTATGGAAACCTGGTGGTGAGAGTTGAAGCAGACCTTGAAGGATGCAGCAAGTGGAAGTTTGGAAGGGAGATGGCTTGGCTGAGTTGGTGAAATAGGGAAAACATTGGACTAGGGGCAAAATAAGAAGTTTTAAAAATCCAGATTTTTTTCCAGATCAGCCAGTTGCCACCTGAATATCTTCTGCCAAAAGAGTCAGCTTCTTAGTGCTTCAATTCACCCCAGATGTGAACCAGACTGTGTTTAGGGTCGTAGGAAGAATCAAATGAGATGGTGCCTTAAGAAGGATTTGTCAATAAGCAGGCTATGAAACACTGACTCACTTGACTTACAAGTTGTAGATCCAGTGTTTTAAGGACAGACAGGCATCACAAAGGCATGCAAGAGGTTCTTTATAGATATCCATTGATTGGCATGGGGGTGCCTGTTACTTAGATTCCCACTGTTTTCTGGGCTCTGCACAAGTGGCCTCTTTGAACTCTGGAAGTAGCTGAGCAGGGTTAAGGTGGATAATTTTGATCCTCTTCCATACTCTACTTTCCTCCCTTCTGAGTGGTGGTTAATATCACCAATTTTGCATGGGTATAGTAAGTATTTGAATCATTCTGCGTGGCCATATTAAGGATTTCATGAGATACTATGTGCAAAGTAGAACAGAATCTGTTATGTAGCAAGTATTTGGGAAATGTTAGGTAGTTATCGTTACCCAATAACTTATCTATCCTTCAGTGTGTGTTCCCCCAGGCCTTGGCACATCCTCTTGATCTTGTCATGACTAATGAATAAACCATTTCTTGTTCTACCTTCCTGCCCGAAGTCTTGTGTTGGAAGACTTATATCTAAATCTGACTCTGTCACATTTTTCAAGTAGCCTTGAACACATTATGAATCTTCTGCCTCAGCATCCTCATCAGTGAGTGAGCCCTAGAGGAGGACCTTGATCACTGTGGCCATAGGGAGAAGTAAAAAGCTTAACCACTGCGAAGTATGTTGGTGGTGTTCAAATCAAGTGCTCCATAAATGATCCCCTATGTTTGTCATTTTAGACTTTAGTCTAAGATGTTTGTTATCTTAGACTTTAGTCTAAGCTACTCAGGTTTGGTCTCACCATGACCTTGTGGTCAGCTCTGCATCTACGCTATCTCTTTTACTATACACTTGCCCATCGAAGGTACTTTCCCTACCAGAAGTCAAGGTAACCATTTAAGAAACTGGAATCAGAACGTTTCACTCCAGATTAAAATTGACCATTGTCTCTTCAAGTCCTTCACCTATCTAGCACAACCTTCCCACCTGACTGTCTCCTCTTCAGAGATCACTAGTCATCCCAGACTTCTCCGGCATTCCAACCCCATTCCCATTTCAGGGCTTTGCACTGACAGCTTCTCCGCCTGTAGTGCTCTTCCTCCAAATCTTGACAAGGTCTGTTGTCACATCTTTGAATACTGCTCCCTCACATTTCCTAACCAGTCAGCTGAAGTAGCCGTGCACCCCTTTCTACCACATTGTCCTGTTTTCTTTCCTTCATAATAGTTGACATTCTCCAAATATTTAGTTTTTGTCTATTTTGTTTTTGTTTGCTGCCATCTGCAGAAAATGAAATTCTGGTGAGAGCAGGAATCCTGTCTGTCTTGCTCATCCTCAGAACTGGGCTTTATCAACAACTCAATACGTATGTGTCTTAGAAAAAGTGAGAAAGCCTAAACAAGTGATGAAGGTCTGTGTAGGTTTGTTATGATATA
>NW_008481359.1:0-3452 GCF_000622305.1 Nannospalax galili
CCAGCCCTGTAATGTTATTCTTAATGAAAAACAAGATTACTCATTTAATCTAATTCCTTTAGATATATGTACACTTCTTGGATTTTTTTTCCCTATAGGCTTCTTATTAGTACTCACGATGTTACCATCAAAGGCGTAAAGGAAATATTTTAGGATCAAAAAAAAAAATCTTAAAAAAATGACAATTTCCACTGCATCTTAGATATTTCTGAATCACCTCCCCCCTGCCCAGTTCCAGTTCCACACTAATACTTTGCGTGTTTCACAGGCCAAGCACTCTATAGAACCTGTGCAGAATTTACAAAAAGCATTTACAATATACTATAAGATGTGGTAAAATATTGCTTTGATTCAACATATACACAGGCATAGTGTGAATGGTGTAGCACTAAACTTGGAAGAACAGAAATCTCCTTGAGATCCTGATGCCACTTCTTTCGCATAGATAACCAAAAGTATGGTTGCTGAATCCTGTAGTGATTCAATTCAACATTTCAAGGAACTCACAAACTGTTCCATAGCTTTTGCATCGGTTTACATTTCTACCATAAGTGACAATATGAATGAACCTGGACGGCTTTACCCTGAGAAAACAAGCAGCCACGGGAGGAAAACACACAGTATTCTTACAGGGAACGTGCAAAACAGTCAAGTTCATGGAAGTAGGTTGGAGCAGCGACGGCCGGGGAGTATAGGAAAGAAGAGGCAGCTCTGCAATGGGCAGAGAGTTTCAGTCCTGTAAGGGATGAACAAGGTCTATGGAGCCGCCTTGCAGTTAGCAGGTCTGTTTTGTGCACTTGAGGTTTGTCAAAGACAGAACAATCTCATCAATGTTCTTACCGCAATAAAAAAAATTAAAAGCATTAAATAAATGCCAGCACCTTTAAGACATTGTTGTGCTTCAGTGTGCTTAAAGCACTTCCTTTAATATAGGACAAACATATGGCCATTTTATTATCATTTTATGCACACTTCCATTTATGAATGCCAAAGAAATTTGTTCCTAAATGAAAGTGCTAGCTAAGGATAAGATGCCATGTTCAAGGTCCACAAAGAAGAACCCAGTGATGACCAGATGTGCAAGCTTCACAGACTGCCACACGCGCTTAAATAGAAGTGACAGGAAATAAAAACAAAAATAAGCATAAGAATAGAAATAAATATTACAGTGATATTGACATAGTATATTCATAACAGAACATCAAAAATGTATGCAATAACAGCTTTCATAACTCAGAATTTATGATATAATAATTCAGTTATATTATAGTTATGTAGTTAATGCAATTACATGTAATTATATTCTTGTGTTATATAAAATAAGTTTTATATCATACAATATTATATTATATTGTTATTAACTGCAGATGACTATGTAAAACATGTGTTATCGGGTAACAAAAATCATGCTGAAAATAATTGAAGAGCAGATAGTTTGAAACAGAAAGAAAAATATGTGAATCTGAATACCGGGAAGAGATGAGACCCAGGATGCAATAATGTATCAATCCCAGTAACAAGTAACAATCCACAACTGCATGTAAGCTAAGACAGAGCAGTTATTCCACAATACCAGGGAGGACTTTGAAATTTTTCCCGGAAAGATCAGCAGTCCACGGAAGTTTGAAGGATGGTGCAGAATGTAGGCTGC
Organism: Nannospalax galili; assembly: GCF_000622305.1. Taxonomy (NCBI): domain Eukaryota; kingdom Metazoa; phylum Chordata; class Mammalia; order Rodentia; family Spalacidae; genus Nannospalax; species Nannospalax galili. The sequence continues at coordinate 1,652 of NW_008481359.1, forward strand.
AGGGGGTCAGCTCAGAGGCAGAGTACTTGCCACAGCATAGGTGCTCAGTAAGTAGGTGGATTCGTTACTTTTCCCTTTGCGTTAAAAAAAATTGAGAAAAGTAACTGAAGGAAGGAAGAGTGTTTTGTCCCACAGTTTGACTATACGTTCCACCGTGACAGAAGAGAGAATCAAGTCAGGAGCCTACGGCAGCTGGCCACATTGCATCCATGGTCAGGAAGCAGAGGTGGATACTGGCACTCGGCCTGCTTTCTTTTTGTATTCAGTCCAGGCCCCCAGCCCATGAGATGGTGTCACTCACAATAGAGGGTAGGTCTTCCTCCTCAGTCTAAGCTTTCTGACAACACACTCATCGACATACCCAAAGGCATGTTTCCATGGTGATTCTAAATCCTGTCCACTTACCCGTGAAGATTAACCATCACAAAAGTCAGGTCTGTAGTCACAATCGCTGTTTTCATAACTCACACAGGTTGTCTAGACAGTATCATCTTCAGGGATAGCTGGGAGTGTTAAGTATAAAGAGGCCTGAAAACATAAAGAAATATGAAATATGGGAGGTAGAAATAGAACGTATTAAAGCCATGAATGACAACCTGACAGTTTCTTCTTTACACAGAAGCACCAAGGGGCTGTGAGCAGCCAGAGCAAGAGGATGGAATCCTCCACCTGAGAAGCTGAGAAGCCAAGGAAAGAGGGACCTGCTGGCCAAGTCACAGACCCCCACGTTTAAGATCTGGTGCAACCTCACCCAACCCTTTCCCCATTTAGCTCTAAGGAAGCTGGTGTTTCCTTAATTCTGGAAAAGGAACTTAAACATAATGGTATTCCCTAGTTTTATCTGACTGGTTCCTACTTGGACAGCAGATATTTTAATGCTCTCTAATAAAATCTACTGACTTTCTTCTTTTTATATATTTGTCTTATTCCCTAAGCATACCACCTCATCATGGGAAAAAGAAAATTTAAAGTCAGTCATTAGCGGGGCATTGGTCAACTCAAGCACAGCAATCCCTAACAGAGTTTGGTTGTTTCAACTTTAGTTTCTTGTTAACATTTTGTTCATTCAGGATTTTCTTTCTTCTTCCACTTGAATTTACAAAAGTGAAGGCCCTGGCTGTTTTTCTCTTTTCCATACATGCCCTTTCCCACAAGTTCCTCCTCATCCTCACAGCAGCACCACAGGCTGGAGCAGATGGAATGACACATTTGTTATCTTTTTAAACACACTTTTATCTTAATCTGATACATAGTAATGCAAGTGTCTGTGGGTTCAAGGCAACATTGCAATACATGTATACAATGCATGTTGTAGGAAAAGAGGAATTGTCATATCTATTACCTCAGGCTTTACCACTTTTTGCTTTGTTTGGGGGCCATTCAACATATTCTCCTGAAACAATTTAAAAACATCTGAGAAATTGTTGTCAGTCATAGTTACCCTGCTTTGCTGTTGGCACTGGAAGTTATTCCTCCAATTCAACCTGGAATGCTTCCGTTCTGAGGGTTGGTGGCGAGCCTTTGGCTGCTGATTTGATACCTGTTTTGAGGAGCTCCCTTGAAATCTGTGCATAACTTAAGCACAGAATACAACCGAAATCAATGGCAGCCTGAACATGTAGGTGCTTGTCCATGTCAGTCACAGTTCTCAAGCAGCACTCCCTTTCTTTCAGGACTCACATTGGATTACACCAGTTTCCCTAATAAGAATACGTCCTGGGAGCTGGAAGCCCAGCACTCAGGAGGCAGGTCTCTGTGAGGTCAAGGCCAGCCTGGTCTACATGGTGAGTTCCAGGCCAGC
>NW_008481360.1:0-3459 GCF_000622305.1 Nannospalax galili
TTTTTTTTTTTTTGTTCTTGAGACAGCAGATCATTTTGAAATAAACTTTCCATAAATATTTCATTGCAAAACTATGGTACAAAATTTAAAGCATTTGAAAGCTAAGAAGAATGGTATTTGTGTGGAAATATTAAATGTCTGTCTATGGAAAATTAGAGTATCTTCCAATCTGTTTTAAATGACTGTATAAAGCTTACAGCTGTGTGTCCTTCAATTGCTAGAAACTGGAGAAATTTGCTCTTTAAGCTATTGCTAACTTTCATTTATTGCTTCAGTCTTGAGATAGCAAGAATGTTACTGAGTGATTATTTTATTAATAAAATATTTAGAATTCACTGTTTAATTCTAGCTGAAAATATTTTCAGAAATTTTATAGTTTTTATTTATGAGAATCTTGCATTTTATTAGAGAAGATGAACATATTAACCACTGAAATAATGCTCTGAAATTAGTACAGGTTGCCTGATCTTCAGCTTGACATTGTACCATAGCTCATGGGAATGCATGTATGTGCTTTGTACCTGTAGCCGTGACAACACTGGTAAGATCTGAGCAAGTCTTTAGCGCTATGCAATGGACATCACTTAGAGTCAAGACTTTCAGCCATGAGCTGGTTGACACCCACGCAGTATAAGTTACATAGTCTTATTATGTGCCCTTTGAGCAACAATATGCACTTCAGTTCTGCTGTTTTGCTTTACTTTTGCAACTAGGAAGAGATGGTTCTGGCACTTGGCCATGGGACCGGAACAGGTGCGGTAGCTTCCTTTTCCTAGTCTTTCTCAATGAAAGAGAAAGAAAACAAAATAAGCACCAAACTGCTAACCCCATTTTTGCATGTTGCCTAAGAAGTCACATAAAGATTTTAGTAGTGACAGAATCTCTACAATTGAATAGAAACTGTAGCTTGACTTTATTTATTTCTGACTTTATTTAAGCCTGACTTTATTTATTTCTCTCCTAAATGCCATTTAAAATATCTGTCAAACAAGTGTGCTTGATATTTTATTCAAATTACATTGAGAAATAAGTAGACAAAGTTTTAAGCTAATGTCCAAACATTTAAATAAGAATGACTACTTTCTTCATGGTAGTGGCAGATATGAAACACACTGTACTAAATAGTTTAGTTATATCTTAATGCATTTTGACTTCAATTATTTGAAAACAAAGAATGTATATTTGTAACTAAGATTTACTTTTTTCTTTTCTTGTGTCTACGTTAAAGGCATGTACAAGATAAGAAACCCAGATTTGGTTATTAATACAGGGCTTGGAGTAGAGATATGGCTTGCGTTTCAAATATTAGGAAGAAGGGCCTTTTTGAACCACAAAGAGCCAAGCCAGTTTCCTGCCCCTACCCTTAAAAACAAGCTAGTAGGCTAGTCATTTAGAATAGTTTCTAAATTTTATTTCTAGCTTAAAATCGATTCTTGTCTTTCACCAGCCTTGCCTCCCCTTGCCTCTAGTTGTGATGTCAGAATGCTTTCAAAACTTGTTTAAGAAATTATCATATTTAATATTTCTGGGATTTTTTTCTTTCTTTAGTAATAGAAGCATGATTCCACCCAAGTCTAGATTAGTGAACTAGGTAGTTGGGGTTCCTGACAAGAGTGTGGGTTGGGGGTGCTTACAGGAGCAGGAATGATTCAAAGGCCTCTGCATCACTGAAAGCTCACCTGAGGGTGGTGACTCATGGGGGCTGCGTCCTCGGCACCTCTGCATGATTTGCGTGGGGCCTGCGTCCCCGGCACCTCTGCATGATTTGCAGTCAGCTTAGCCAACTGCAGTCTTCTCAGCAGACTTTATTTCTTCCATAACCTAGAGAGGGACCTTGTGAATCTTTTATGCTTCAGGAATTTCCTGAGACTTGTAAGTTTTGCTTACTTCCTGGTTATTAAGAATCTTCCCATCTGGAGGACCATTTCAACTTGGAATAAATTGCTACATAACAAGCTGATAAAGGACAATTTTAGAAGTTAAACAACAGTGATTAGATGTGAGATTTGTTCCCAGTGGAGGTGGTAAGCAAGTCACTTGGCATAGTTGATGCTTAATTTTGTCAGTTATTAAAGATCTATTATTACTTTCTCCAACTATCTATGGAACTATCAGGAAAGTTAATTGAACTAATGTTTCTGAAAGGGGCTTATAAATTTGTAAGATCTCTACAGAATTAGTCACAACTAACTTCTGGGTTTCCTAGAAGCATTGTGTGTTCAGTGTCAGCCAGGGAGGGTGTGTACTATATAAGTATGCCCTATTATGACATACCAATTTCGATGTCCATGCCCAATACGTTTCTAACAAAACTCAGTAGAGTCTTGTTCTGTCAAATTATGTATGCCATGAAAATTATCCAAGAGGGAGGGATGGTTTTTCTAATTTTTACAAAACTCTTTTTACTGTGAACAGGGGAAGCCTTGTTCTGGCCTCCTACCTTTCACTTTCTCTAATTCAATAGCATATTCTCATCTGAAAATTGGTCTTAAAATACAAATTATATAGCAAACTATTGTACCTGAACCCTGCAATGGTTTCTCTTTTGCCTTCAGAATAATTTCCTAATCTGAAAAATATCCCCAGTCTTTGTTAAAAGCCAGATGGAGTTATCTCTGCTCTCTGCTAGTCCCATTTGCTGTTCCAGGGGCTGGAATCCGCTGCCTGATTCCCTAACAGCATGCACTTCCTAGGCTCTGAGCATAAGGACCCGCACAAAGCCTCCTTCACCCAGTCCTTGCCCTATGCAGCTTTGATGGCTCCTCCTCCGGGAAGCTATCGCCAATCTGCCCATTTACTCAACCCTACAGAAATATGTGTTTGTCTGATATTGTTTGTCTTCTTTTCTCCACAAAACTCCTGGGAATTTTTTGGTGATGATTAATTGTATAAAGTGAGGGGTTTCAATGTGACATTTCCATGCCTGCTTATAATAGATTTTATTTTTGTCTTCTCTGTGAAGCTTTCTAATCCCCCTTTCATTTACCCTTTCTATGCCCTTGGTTGGTCCTTTTAATGTCCATATCTTAATTTTTCCCGAGATTCCATATATGGGAGAAAATAAGTGATTTTTGATATGAGTATGACTCATTTCACTTACGATTTTTCCAGTTCCATTCATTTTCATGCAAATGACAGTTCATTATTCTTTATAGCTGAGGAAACTCCATTGTGTAAATATATTTTCTGAATCCATTCATCCATTAGTAAACACTTAGGCTTGTTTTAAGAGTTTTTGAATAGTCAGTCATATACCACGGACTCATTCTAGAAATACATGCAAATTGATGAACATAACAGATCACAAAATGGACACAAAGACAAAAATAACATGATTACTTCATTAGATGCAGAAACAGACTGATAAAAATCTCACAAATCTTATAATAAAAGGTCTAAAGAAACCTTGAATAGGGTGATAGTATCTTAACACAATAAAGACTCTCTGTGAAAGGCTTG
>NW_008481361.1:0-3444 GCF_000622305.1 Nannospalax galili
CCCCCCCCCCCCCCCCCCCCCCCCCCCCCCCCCCCCCCCGGGTAGAAGAGAAACAGGAAGGGTGTGTACTGAAGCGAAATGTGTAGTGTGAGAGACTCGGCTAAGGAAAGAGAAGAAGCTGGCTGGGGCTGAGGCATGAGCCGAGCCTCTTCTGTGGGTCCATCTGGAGAACAGAGAACTTCTGGTACTTCTGACCCTGTTTGACCTGAGGGATCATTAGGATCCACCAAGATTATGAGCTGAGCTCTGTCTGGGTTCCATTGGACTATACCGACTGCCCAACCCACGTGAGTTCTAGCTTACCCATCTGTCAAATGCAGTCTTAACACTGGAGAGCACTAAAAGCTCATCTCTACCCCGTTTCTCTCACCACCCAGTCCCAGTTCCCCTGTCCTTCCTATGAGTTCCCCATCCCAAGTTCCCAAGTTCCCACTCTTCTTTAATATCATAGAGTGTCTCCGAGATTCAAGGCCTCGATTCAACACTGTTGTGGAAGTTGGCAAGTCAGGGGACACTTCTCTGGGTGTTTGGGGACTACTGAGAAATGAGGGAGAGTGGGCTGCGGAAGGAAAGAGGTTAAGGGCTTGTCAGAGAGGAAGAGACAGGAGCCAGGAGAGCGAGGCTGAAGTCTTTACATCAAGCTCTACAGCCTCCACAGGCTTAAGGGGAGAAGGATGCTCCCACATGTGCTGCTCGGAAATGGTCCCGACCCAGGTCCATGAAGTTCATGCACCTGTTCTGGATGTGAGCTACTTCTTTGAATAAGACACTTGTGCCCTTTGAACCTCCGCTCTCTCATTGGGGCTATGAGCTCCTGCCTCATGGTTGCAAACACTAATAATAACAGTAGTAATCACAGGAGTTTGTGCCTATTGAGCATTTATTTTATATTAGACTGATGTTTAATGTATATTATTACTTAACTCACACAGCCCAAAAAGGCAGATGGAGAAACAGAGGCAGAGTGCTGTGAAGTGACTTTCCCAGGGTGTTAGTGCCTGGACTGGGCCCTGCTTTTCTAAAAGTACAGTCTGGGCTCCTATCTATTTCCTGGATGGAGAAACAGAGGCAGAGTGCTGTGAAGTGACTTGCCCAGGGTGTTACTGCCAGGACTGGGCCCTGCTTTTCTGAAAGTCCAGTCTGGGCTCCTATCTACTGTACTTCCAAATGCTCCTCTTGGGAGCTGGACTTGAATCTCACATGCATCCCTCTCAGCGCCTTTTTGATCATCATCCTTCCTCTGCCCCACCTTCAGAGGGTTCATTCCCAGGGGCTCCTTCCACATGGAGGTCTGACAATTCACTTGAGTAGAAGAAGAGGCTGTAAAGGGCTGTGGGGTCCAGTAAGGGACTCCAGCAAGCCATCCAGTTCCATGCTAGCCTGGGGCCTGTGACTTCCTTTGATATGGTGGTCCAAATCACCATCCTACAGAAGGCCTGGCAGGAGGGCTTAGTGGTGGTGGTGGGGTCCTAGTAAGGTGGGTTGGGGCATTTGTGTACTTACTCAACCTCAAGTACTTCTCTGCTTGTGCCTGGGTGCACAGTAGCTGCAGGTCCATCTGCTTCCAGATGTGAAAGGCAAGTTTCCAGGCCTGTTGATCCTTATTCTTAGCCACCATGTATGAGGCCACCTCCATGGCACTGGCCTTCTCTGGCTGAGCTGATATATCAGTGAGTACATTTTTGGCCAACCAAAGCTTGAACTCCTCCAGCTGTTCCTTCTTCAGTTGCTTTAAGTAATGAGCAAGACGACGCTCGACCCCTCTGGATGTCTTTATCCTGGACAGAGAGGGTGGAGGCAAAGGAAAGGAGGACATAGGACAGTGGCATCCCTGGCCTTGGCCCTTACCACTTCCAATGCACGTCTCACTGGGATCATTTCTCCAGGCCTGGGAAACTCTATTCAATATTCAGAACTCAGGGTTTTAAATTCCAAGATGTCTCTGAATGACAGAAAAAGGGAAGGAAAAAAGAGAGGTAGGAAAAGCCATAGGGAGAGAAACTTTGAGGACAGAGAGACAACAGAAGAGGTTCAGATATGTAGGGGTATAGGGACAAGGCTCAGGCTTAGCCAGGGAGAGTGATTTGGTGTGGTGAGGAGGAGAATGAGGGATAGGAGGATGGAGGGATGGGAGAATGAGAAGCGAATGGGAAGTGGAAAGTGAGGAGATGGGGGAAGAGAGGTTGGGAAGACAGAGAGATGGCAGATGGAAGAATGAAGGGTTGGTAAGACAGAATGACAGAAGGATCAGAGAGCAGAAGGATGGAGGATGCACAGTGGGATGTACGTGGCACTCACGATTCTCTGATCTTCATCTTCTTTCTGGGATCTGCACTCATGAAATCAGCCCCTTCAGCCATTGCCCTGACAGAGTGAGGTAGGAGATTTGGCACAGAGTGAAGACCTAGAGAGCCCAGGCCTGAACTCAGGTTTGCCCCTCTGAAGTTCTCTTTAGAAATCTCTTGTGCTTGTATACCACAGAGCCAACCAAGAAGGAAGGACAAGTCACCCAGAGAAAAACCACAGAGGGGTGTGGCCAGGGTGCAGAACAGACCCGTACAGAACAAAACAGGATACAGGGGCACCTTGCACCCTGCCACCCACTCAGAGCTTGTCTGCAGACTCCCCAGGCAGAGGTTTGAGGCCTTGGCCCAGGCTCACAGGATGGGTGGGTCTCCATGTCTGCGACAGCAGCTCCTCAGTGGAGTTGGGCCACGGTGTATCTTTCCTCTCTTCTTGGGGTTTGGGGGACTTCTTGAGCCCTATTGCTTACCCAGCTCTTCTACTGATGGATGTGTCCCAGGCTTAGGGGGCTTTTTGGGCTGCGGAGACCTCAGATAGTGAGCATGACCTTTGAAAGTGAGTCTCAGGCTCAGCACAAAGCTGGGCCTCAGGGAGACTGCCCAGATGTTCTTCCTGTTTTGTTAGTTAACAGGCCTCTTTGACTTTAGAGAAAAATGGCAATGCTCTTATCATTTCCTGTTATAAAACAGATCTAGATTTTCTGTAGCTGCCTTTATTAGGCCTGGGATGAAGGAGTCAGGCTTGGGAGCTTCAACCAGGCTTGCTGAGGCCCTGACTCCCCGAGTGGAGGATTCACATCTGTCAACTTCAGTTCACTCATCTGTTAAATGGAACCTCAAGGGTTTACTAAGAGGTCTCAACCCAGAGAAAGCTCCAGGATCATTCCAGATCTAAGGTCTGGCTCTTTCCATTTCTTCTCTTCCCCTCTCCTGACCGGCCTATGGACTCTTCATTTCAGGCCCCAAAGAGTGGGTGTTTTTGTCTCCTGGCCTTCTTTGAAATCTCACATCCAATCTTGCAATTCCCACTACTGATCTGAATGTTATCATTGTGGGAATAGACAACTGTAATTTATGAGAGTTAATTAAAGAGAATAGTGACAGAACTCTTAGAAAACTAAAAATGGACCTGCCATATGAC
>NW_008481362.1:0-3459 GCF_000622305.1 Nannospalax galili
ACATCTGTCTGCTTCTTTCCCTAGTCTCCTGTTTAAAGTTTTATCTTTACTGTTTAGCAGGAATTTTGCCACCATGGAGCCAGTTAGTACATGTGTATATCTAGAAAATGAGTGAATAAATAAGCAAAGAAATTCCCACATCAAAGCCAAAATTATGGATCTCCCCTAATTAGCTCTTTCTCATTGGGCTAATTTACCTGTAAAAAGAGTTCAAAGCCAGATGTGGTGGCACATGTGTTTAATCCCAGTACACAGACGGCAGAGGCAGGCGAATCTCTAAGTTCAAGGCCAGACTGGTCTACATTGCAAGTTCTAGGCTACCAGGGCTCTATGGTAAGACTCTGTCTCAGAAATCTGAGAAAAAAACAAGAGGTCAGAAGATGGCTCCAGCTAACAAGTGTTGGTCATATGGCCTCTCCTGTTCCACTGAAGTAAATGTAGATGGCAGAGTTCCATTTCTGTCTGTGACTGTGATTTCCCTTTGTCAATATGCGCACCTCAGTCTTTCTCCTCGCCTCTCTTTTTCTCCTCATCTTGAAACCCACACATCCTGATTTAGTAGCAAAGCTAATTGTATATGAATATTTCTTCAGAAAAGACATATCTGTAATTTAAATCAACCAAGTTCTGAGGAGTTAGGCTGTCTCTTCCGAGGTTGAGCAATGGGTTAAAAGAGTGTTCTGTCACATGCCAGATGCTGCTGTGATGACCAATTCTTTGCACAAGTTTGACTTTCTTCCCCCAGTGTTGATTGTTACTCATACTTTCATACCCCCCCTTTTCCCTTTCTAAAGTACTAATCATTTGCCAAAAGTTGTCTTATCTTGGGTCTATGTCTAGAGGGAGGTCGAAACTTGGTTGGAAATATTAGATGTTGAATCATCCCTTCATCTAGCAGCATACCGCACCATATACACCACTCATCCATTACTCACTTAGCAGCTGGCTGGATTATCAGATCAACTGTGGCAGAACTGCAGACTGATGCTCAAGTAACCTTTACACAATCATCTAACACTATGCCACAGTGGCTGGCATTCCTTCATCTCATCCTGTGGGCACTGTATTATATCGAACAGTCACAAGGAGATAGAGGTTCAGGACAGCACAAGAAGATATTTCAAGAAAGAGTATATGTTTCTAGAATTTTTATTCTAATATATTGTTATTATTCTATTTTACTATCAATTACCATTAGTAGTTGTTCACTGGGCCTAATTTAAAAATTAAACCTCATCAGATCTGGCCATAGGATGAAATGTCTACCTTCAAAGATGACCAATAAAGCAGTCAAGTTTCCATCATTTGGAAAGCTAGTTCTTTACTTCTATGACTTTATATTCTGTCATTGAATAAAGAAATATTTCCTTAATTTATTATTTTCAGGTAATCAAATCAAAACCTGAAACTCTAAAAAGGAATTTGGGGACTGTGAAACAGGAAGGCGTCATTTCTGAGATTTATATATCAACTTCTGTAAAAGTCGCTTAAAATTTTTCTTCAACAATTGCCTGCTCCTACCTTCTAACCAATATCCCAACACAATAAATGCAAATAAAATTCATGGTGTATCTTATAGGAGCTATAATTTTTTTGTCAAACCAGTCAATATTTTAAGAACTTATATATACTTTTGAAATGCCACATTGAAAATTGGGCTTTCTTTCCTTTTTTTTTTCAAAATCATAAATAAGCAATGGACTTGAATGCCACACCTACTGTTGAGAACTTAGCAAGCAGATTTCGAAGAAAGATGAAGGCAGGAAACCAGGCTGTCCCTGTTGTTTTTCCTATATGGCATACAACATTAGTTGATTTAGATTTTCTCTTCTGTTATGGGTGTTTTAATGTCATATATCTTATTGACCTAGTGTTCTGGGTAGACACTACCACTGATTGGTATTAGCAAGATAAAGATTTCTTTATCACTAAATTATTGAAGATGGAAGTGTTGAGACTATTTAAAAACTAATGAAAATTAGTCATGGAGATGGACTTAAGTTAGAAGCTCCAGACGATATGCTTGTGGGATTCTGAGTAGCAATGTGAGTCCTGAAGTAGGACAGTTGTTCCAACTGGTCAGGGAACTGCTGATCTTGTGCTGCAAAGAAACACTATGACAGAAGGGATTTAAATGTGAAGAAGGAACTAAGTTCAATTGACCATCCTGTGGCCTAGTAGTATGAAAGAAACTGTACAGACTTTCATTTATAGCTCAGTGATTTTGCACAAGTCACTATAGTTCTCTGAACCATTGTGTTGTGTGTCCATATTTCAAATTCCTTGACAAAGTTATTGCAAGAATTAAATAAGATAATCAAAAGTTTTGTCAATTAAAGTGTTATAGAAACTTAAGATCGAGAGATTATTGATTTTTCTCAAACACTAAGGTAGTTATTAAATCAGTGTATGTGAAATTTTGATAACTATTGGAAGGATAAAAAGCATACTAAAGTCAATCTGCAGTGTAATCAGTCTGCCACAATTATAAACCTAATCACAGATAGGAGCTTAAAAGTTGGGGGCCTTTAAGCTTAAAGTCCACCAATACAAGAATTTTAAGGGGCGGGGGCTGGAGTTAAGAGCACTGCCTGTTCTTGCAGAAGAGCCTGGTTTGATTCTCAGCACCCATATGGTGGAATTTTAAGGGGAGGCTTCATCAGCATGCTGAATTGAGTCTCTATGCTTAGAGTAAGTAGACTATTGTGCTACGCAGTGGCAGTCGAGGTACTATGTACATATACTAGAAGAGACAAAGGCAAGATCAGGGACATGCTTTGCTCCTCCTCCACAGAGATCTGAGGCAGGTGAAGTTATTCAGAAGAGCTGGGCCAAGCCAGATTCCTTAATGTAAAGAGGGACAAACATTTAAGGGGAACTCACATTATGACAAAGAGGTGCCAAAATCAACAAATAGAACCCTTTGCTATGATTAGAAAACACTATTTCAGAAGAAGGAACTAATTTCAGAGGAAAGGGACACTTTATCTTAACCTAGACCTAGGTGAGGTCTTACCCATGTCCCAGAGGTTATTCCAAAGCTACTGACTATGAACTACATCATAGGTCGTGCATCTTACTGACGACACATGTTCATTACTCATGCTTTTTGTGTTATGGAATTGCTATCAGAGAGTTCTGAAAAAGCTTGGCAGCTAGTAGTGATTCTGGGATAGACTTTGGAGTGGGAAAAGATACTTAGGTGAGGGGGTGGTAGGTAAGCACTGAGTTGATATATTCTGTGGGCAGACTTCTGATAAATTACTAGATAGAGTTGGATGAATGCCGAGAAAGTGGCAAAACTTTGATCATAAGACTTTGGATTGTTTCTTTTTTAATTATTATTATCTTTTATATTATGTGTATGCATGTATTGTCTGCATGTAGGTAAGTGAACCCTTGTCATGCAATGCCTGAAGAGGTCAGAAGAGGCTGTTGGATCCCCTGGGACTGGAGTTA
>NW_008481363.1:0-3438 GCF_000622305.1 Nannospalax galili
CAGGCAATACACTCATACACATAAAATAAAAATAAAGGAAAAAGAATTGCAAACCCACAATCCTATCTCCCTGTCCTATTACTGGCTACTGTAAATACATGATAGTGTCATTTATTTTCCACAGTGTCATTTATAGTGACAATTATAAATCTCTTACACTAGTGGCTCATTCTAGTCAGTTGTTGTATCACCAGTATCTTGAATAGCAGCTGGTAAAGAAGGCTCTCAAAAAACGTCAGTTCAATGAATGAAGGTAATTAGTGATAGAAGAGCTAGCTCTTAAACAGAAAGCAGATAATTGCTGTGTATATATTAATGAACAATAATTTAAGTTATTTAGCTGCATTGGATATGTTGGAAATAATTTTTAAGTGGGAACCATGACAAGGGAACAGGAAATTCTAATAAAAAGGGATAGCTTGAAAGTACAGGAGCTTAGCAAGGCAGCCTCAGGCAAGGTAAAGATAGCTGATGGAAACACCTGGAAGTCTGGCCAGATAACCAGCCGGAGGGCCTGTCTAGGGGAGGAGGGAGGAGGGAGAAGCGGGAGAGGCAGGCTGGGACTCTTGTGAGTGGCCCATGGGCCTGCAGTCTTCTGGATGGCTCAGAGGGAGCCGTCTAGGCCGCAGACTACTTACTGTGTGCTGATGTCTACCTTGCATGTCCCTAATAGTACTCTGTGTCCAGGACCAGAAACAGCACTTGCAGGACCTGCTGGCCTCCAGAGCTGAACGCATGTTGGAGCAGTGAACGCTGCCATGGCAGGGGAAGGACTGCTGCTTGTGTTCACATGCTCTTTGGTAAAATGTGGTGCCGTTCATGGTGTGAATCCTTACAGTGGGGAAGCAGCACTGCGGGGCTCCACTGGGCTGCTTTGTGCCCAGCACAGAGTGATGCTGTGTGGTTTTTCACACAGGCTTATACAGAAATGAATGCACCTACATTTAGAGAACACTCATCATTTACAAATCAGATTTTAAACTGAAAATGCAATTCTTGAAAACAGGCCAGTTCTTCAAGCTATAAAGAACATATAATTCTCAAAAGCTTTTGTGTGCAGGTATAATTATTTGATTAGCTGGTGTAGACAAAGTCAATGAATGTGATTCCTTTGTAAATCTTATCACCTTTAGATTTTATAACACAAAGTTGATTTACATGGATTTTCCCCAAAGCTTCCCTGGTTGACTCCCACTCTTCTGTTAAACAGTCCTGGGAAGAGAAGGAAAGAGGTCAGGGCAGCTGCCACGCCTGCTGTCAGTGTAGACACAGTGTGGGAAGGGACAGTGTGTCCTGTAGCCCTGTGACGTCACATAGCACTTTCCAAAAGTTCTCTAGGTTCAGAGAGGACAAGGTGGCCACCTCTATAACCGACGCCTTCGTACTTCTGTGCGGCTCATAGACGGTTCCCCATGTGGAAGTTCAATTTTGTCACTTTGTGCAGTCATGGCTGAGCACCTCTGCTCTCATTTCTTTCAGAGTGGTGACCACGGACTCTGCATATGAGAGTGTGGGTTATATGTGGATGCCATATGTATATATAGGTATGCATGTGTATATAAATATGCCATTGTGCATATATTATTTAATAAATAAATAGCTCCTGGTAGAAAGCAAAGACGGAAGAAGTGAGAAGGAATTGGAAAAGAATCAGCATTTATTAAGCTCCTACTTCATCGAGGCACCCAGGAAACAAGGCAGTCCAGGAAGAGGGGTGGGGGTTGTGCAGTTACCCAGATATTAAAGAATAAGCTTGCAAAAATCTCCTTCCCTAAAGAAGAATGCTATGAGGCGATCTAGAAGCCCATCAGGGAGGCTTGTCGTGCCATTCAGAGAGTGAGCAGAAGGCTGTAGGGCACCGATTTCAGCTTTGTCTCTCCTAGGTGTTGTGCTGCCATCTCACCATGAGACAAGTTATCTCTGAAGTCTTGCCGAACGGTCCAGATAGCATGACTTAAAAGTGCAAGTCCCTAAACAGGATTCAGCTTCCCAGAATACAAATGCTCAGAGAACCAAGTGTCCAGGAAAAACCAGCTCAAGACATTTCACTTCAAAACCCAGAGAATGTTAGTAGTCTTCAGAATTAAAAAGACCTTGGAATTGGAGGTTCCAGGGTGTTGGTATCAGATTTTTGATTTATTTATTTTTGTTTTACCAGGGTGCTATCAAAGTGCCAGTAAGTGAGTTGCCTTTTGTGAGTTCTCTGACGTATCCAAGTATCCACCTGAAACAACGTGGTGGGCAGAGGAAGAGGGGCCTTGCGGAGTCCCTGGACTGGAAGAGGCAGTCAGGACCAGCTGAGCTTGAGGCCGGATAGGCAGGGCTGAGTGAAAGCAAGAGCCACTGTGGAGAGTTCCACAGTAAAGCTCCAGGAACTCCTGCTTTGGAACTCCTGGCTAGTTACTGGTTTTGCATGGATTGCCCCCTCCTCCTCCAGCCTGCTGTCCCCAGATCACTGGAGAAATCTTTGACTTCTCTGTCTTCATTTGTACTTGGATGGATCTCATCACTGAGTCCAGTTCTTCATCATGCCCTATAGCCACATTCCTGCCATGCCATTTTATAATGCTGACCCACTGTGCTCTGGGCACTTAGTGGGCTTCTTGTTTTGGACTGAGGCATGAGGCAAATAGGAAGATTAGGAGAAGTGAAGCAAGCAAATGATTGAAATGGACCTGCTTTGTGCCTGAATGACAGGCACACGGCACTGGCAAAGGTGTCCTGGACAAACTTATCCAAGAATATATATTCCAACAAATCCACAGACACACAAACAAGCTGAGCTGGTGAAGTCAGACCACCAAGACCACCAGTCAAAATGGTAGAATTTTAGGTGTGCTAACAAACGTTTACTGTTGGATGTTATTTGGGCAGCCTGTCTTTTGGTAAACAGAAAAAGCTAACTGACCCATGTGCTTTTCCCTCTTACCTTTCGGAATGAGGTCTCTATAAACTGGAATTCCAGTTATCCCAAAATCACTCTGCTTAAAACCCTTCAATAATATCTTCTTTGTGCTGAATTGTACTTCCCCCAAATTTGTGTGTTGCAGCCCTAATCCTCAGTGCCTCAGAATGTGATCTTACTGAGAAATAAAGTCATTGCACATATAATCAGTTCAGATGAGGTCATGTTTGGGTAGGGTAGGTCCTAATCCAGTATGACTGATATTCTTATCAAAAGAGGAAACTTGGAGATGACTGACACCTGGGAGAATGCCAAGTGGACACAAAAGCTCAGATAGGGGTGATCTGGCTATAAACCAAAGAACACCAAAGATTGCCAGAAACCACCAGAAGCAGGAGAGACAGTATATACGCCCCAGTCCTTAGAAGGAGCTAATCTGGTCAATACCTTTGCCTCTGTCTTCTGGATGCCAGAGCTTTGAGGAATGATTCCCATTTCTTACTCCAACCCTGAAACCTTTAGGATTAACTTTA
>NW_008481364.1:0-3460 GCF_000622305.1 Nannospalax galili
GTAGTTGCCGGTCCTTCCTTGATGATCTTTGTCTCACCAGAATTTTACTTGGTCAGTGTGGAAATATACTCCCTGCTAAAGCGGACACATTTACTTACTGAAAAGAAAGTAATTATAAATTATGTAAGGTGTGCATAGCCTTAATTTCTAACTTTTATACTGTATGTATTAGGATGTTCTGTAGACAACACTTAGAAAATTATCTTGGCTATGAGGAAATTGTTAAAAACTTAGAGTGCATTGTTTTGGGCTGTTCGCTATACTGAGAAAGGTGGTTCATAGGTTGGGGAGTCAGCCTGAGAATGAGTAGAAAATCCAGTGAAGTAGAGCATGAGGCCATGGTGGGTACATGACGAGCACATTCTCTCATCAGAGTCACAGGGCTCATCCTGTGTCTCTTCTTTAACTCTGGAGAGCTGGGATGGGAACTCAGATGTTGTTTAGACAATTGCCAGGTGTTGTCAGTGTGAGACAGTAGAGAATCAACATGGGGGGCAGACCTGCTGGTTAGAGCCACAGAGGGTGGGGTGCAGAGCCTACTGTGATGAGTTATAGGTCTCCACACTCATTGCTGTCCTTTTTCATCACAGGTCTTCATCACCAAAATCAATGGAAGAACTGGGGTCTTGGAGGACTACATATTCTTTACCATGGATTTTATCTATGTACCTTCTGGGTACACCCCCAAGTTGTATGACATTGTTAATGTCCTCATTGTGGCTAGCATTCACTCCCGCTACAAATTCAGGGCTGTGAGTATGGTTCCGTCAAAACGCTGGATTAAACGGACCTATTAATACCCATGCCCGTGTTATCTCTTTGGGTATTAAGGCCTGATTTAATAAAAACAATTTGGTGCAGAAGACAAATATATGTGAAATGAAAAGTTTGGGTTTTGTTTTTCAAACAGTCTGGTAGTTATACTGGGTACATGAACTCACTTTAGGAGGGCACCTTACAAATTTAAAAAAATAAGACAAATTGGGTCTTGATTGCAGCAAGGAAACAACCCTGCCCTCAGGTTACCTTTCTTGTTGTCCATGGCAGTATTTTATCTGCTGTCAGTTGCCTGGTAGGCCATCAAATAACACCATCAGAAACAAAGATTCAGAGGGCTGGGGAGATGTCTCAGAGGTTCAGAGAATGAACTCAAGTTTGGTTCCCAGTACCCTCGTGGTGGCTGAAGACTGCCTTTAACTCCAACTCTATGGAGGATCTGAAGCCTTTGCCCTCCAGGGTACCTGCACTCACACGCACATCCCACGTAGACACATACATGAACATAATTTAAAATAATGAAACAAACCTTTAAAAAAAGATTAACTGGAATGCTCAACCAAGTGTCAACGGGTATGTTTTTAGTTGAATCTTTGTGCATTTCACACATCTTAATCTATTTTGATGCCTTACCCCATCCACATCGCCCCAACCCCCCCCCGGATTGCATGCATTCTGCTATATATGTTAAGGTCTATCGAGTCAAGTTTTACCCCCAGGTGTCCCTAAGTGACTCTGGTCAGCCTATGGAGTATCACTCCCCTGGGGAAGACCAACTCTCCCTCACCCAGCAATGATCAGTTGCCAATACTTCCTCAGCTGAAGTTCAGGTTTATTACCCATTTCCCCAAATCTATGCTGAGTTTTTGTCTGGTTTCAGTTTGCACGGGTCTTGTGCATGCTGTCATCATTGCTGTAAGTTCATAGGACCAAGTTCCCTGAAGCCTGAAAGACTGTTTCCTTGTGGTCATCCACCACCCCCTACATTTACAGTCTTTCTGCCCACTCTTCCACAATGGTCCCTAGGCCCTGGGTAGGTGAATTTTAATGAGTCTTATCAAGGGATACACACTCTGCAGTCTCTTATACTCTACATTTTGGCCAGTTGTGGCTTTCTGTGTTAATCACTTTCTACAGAATGATGAAGCATTCCTGGTGAGAGTTGATTTTCATGTTGTGTCATTTAAAATATTCATAAGTGGGGTTGGAGACACGAATCAGTAGTTAAGAGCACTGGCTGCTCTTGAAAATGAAAGAGGTGGGATTCCCAGCTCCCATATAGCATCTAACATTCATCTATAAATCCAGTTCTAGGAGATAGGATGCCCTCTTCTGTCCTCTGTGGGAACTGCATGACATGGGTGTACTTACATTGATGCAGGCAAAACACTAATACACATGAAATAAAAATAAATAAAATATTTAAAATAAAATTTAAATTTAAATAAAATAAAATATTTAAAATATTCGTAATTACACAATGAAATCTATGAACAAATTGTTTCACAAATGTTCCCTTTTGTTCCTATCAAACTTACTAATTTTTGTCAACATATTCTTCAATGGATCAATCATTTGGAACAACAGTAACGACTTTTAGAAGCAAAAACCTTTGTTCCTTGACTTGCCATGCGTAATTCTGTTTTCCCTCGCTACCCCAACTTCCTTAAGTTTCAGTTTCAACTTAAAAAAATACGTTTAGGCATTTTATCTGTTTCTAACTGATAAACATATACAGGAAGAATTTATTCCTTCACCATTAGTAAATACTTGAAATTAGGACAAAAGTTTGATTGTTTTGTGTGTGGTGTTGAGGGATCAACCCAGGGCCTCACCCATCTTAAGTATGCACTATTCCACAGAGTTGTATTTCTGGTTCAAGATGAAAACCATAGCTACTGTGGCAATTTCCAATAAGGGCTTCATCTGATACTTTTATCCAAGAGTTACTCAAGTAACATAAGTACTTTGAGTGTTTTCTGTACATTCAGTTTACAAAAGCGTTCCATCTTTTACGCTACATGATCATCAGCATTTAAATATGCCTTATTCTTGCTTCAAATACACTTGTGCTCATTAGTCCTTTGGTTTTCGCTTTACTTCATCCTATGCCCTATGGAACTCCATGTCTTTGGAATTCTCCCTCTTTCTTCACCTAGTCCACCCTCACCTTTTTACTTCAAGACTTCTGCTTGATGGTAAGCACACATCTCTGAGATTGTTATGAATGTAACTAGACTCTTCATAAAGAAACTGCTTGTAGATATCCTGTATTATTTATGGTTACCCATTTCCTGTGACAGTATTATTGTACACTGAGTGTATTCATGGGATTTTGTCACATAAACCGTTTAAATCTCACTAAAAAAGACCACAGCAATTGGAGACATTAGAGTGATAGGACAACTGTTTTGATTTCTTACTTCTAGAAGTAGACATGTTATTTGTTTGGAAACCTTCCAAGTCTATTACTATAGAAAAAACTCCCAGCACTTCCCAATTGGTTTTGTAGTATACGGTGGATTCTGAACTTGCCTTCTTCCTCCAACTATATTCCTAGAATTCACTGCACATTAGCACACAGAGTTCTGCTTGATTTCCATGAATGTGGCTGGTTATTAGAAGGTGTGAAGGCTAATCCTGGGTGTCAACTTGACTGGATCTGGAATTAACTGAAATGAGA
>NW_008481365.1:0-3461 GCF_000622305.1 Nannospalax galili
CCTCAAACTCATAGAAATCCACCTGCCTCTGTCTCTTGAGTACTGGGATTAAAGCCACCATGCATAGCCTGGAGTTCACATGACTTTGAAAGATAGGTCCCTAACTTTAAAAGTCCCCTCCATCCTCTACCATCCATGAAGATAATACTACCCAGAAAGAAACCTCTACCTGCAATCAATCACACCACCACCAAGTGTTCCTCAGGCCCACGATGGTCACCATGCTCACTGGGTGAGTGGAGGAACGCCCAGAAATATTTGAACAGGTGCACACGCCCATGCAGGCCAGAGAAGCATAATGGTCTCCAACCATTCATAATCACTGGGCACCTGGGCAGCCCCAAGCAGGAAAGGCTGTTGTTTTTTAACATAAACGGACTAATGAATCCTGGAGGTTTTGTTGGGATGAGGTTGTGGTTTTATGGTGCTGGAAATCAAACCCTGGGCCTTGTGCATACTAGGCAAGCACTCTGGCACTGAACTGTTGTTTCAGCCCTTCATTTTTTTGACACAGACTCTACATGGCTCAGACGAACATTGCCATCACAACTCTCCTACCTTAACCTCTCAAGTGCTGAGATTACAGGTGTGAGCCACCCAGCTTCTGCAGGTACAACTTTTTAAAAATCCCAGCTCTACTGTCCCTCTCTTGTTCAAAGTGTTCACTGCTGTGGGAAAAGTTCTGAAGAGTCCTGGGAAGTTGATTACTGACTGACACCTGGTTCCCCACCATACCCAGCCTCCTGGAGGAGATGTCCCCTAGGCACTGTTCGGCAGGGGAACTGTCAGGAAGGGAAGAGTCTGATTTTGCAGCATGACTCCACACACCTGCTCTCCAGTTCACACCGTGTCAGCAGTGTGCATTCACCTTCTTCCTGGGGGATCTATATCAGACAGAAGAGCAGCTTTAGACTGGCAAGTGGACTGAGGGCCTACTCTTTCCATTTCTGAGAGAAGTGGTGCTGCGTGGGAACTGGAGCTGTTCTAAAAGCCTTGGGTCGTCACTTGCTATACTCACAACAGTTCCATGAAGTAAGTTAGTTTAGCCTCACTTAGAAGATAAGGAGCCTGCAAGCACAGCAAGGAAAAGCTGCTGGCCCCAGGCTGCAGAGCTCTAAAGCAGAGCTGGGAGTGAGCACAGCTCCCAAGCACTCTTCCCTAACGATGGTCACAAAGCTGCAGTGCTCCTCATCTTGCTTGGTCAGGCTGTAGATTCCTCCTGGCAGCCTTCCTTTGTGGTTTTGAGTTGAAGCAAACAGTGGCTTACTGGACACTAACAGAAGCATTTATAGAAGCATTTTTATTCTTGCCACTGGCCAGTGAACAGAGCTGCCGGTCCTCGGAAACAGACCCTATCTACTCACAGTCCCAGCTCAGAAGAGAGATGGGTTAATCCAAGCCAGTACTCAGTCACTGAAGTCACAGAAGAGGTCACCTGTTGACAGGTGACAGATATGTAGGGCAGAGATTCCGACAAAACCCAAACTTTCTAAAAATCCTCCTTAATGACAGGAATGAATGAAGGTTCAGGAGCTGTGGGTTCCAGGCAGCTGGCATGGATCCGTCGTAAGACTGATTGAACTCATAGCCCTGAGTGTGGAACAGCAATTTGGAGAACTTAAGCAGTGTTTCTGTCACTGTGATTTGTTATCTGTGTGGCTTGCAGAGGGAAACTCACCTGTGTGGTTTCCTTGGATCAAAACAGTATTGTGCACTGAGTACATGGACAGGTTTGCAGGCCCGTAGGCCATATGTGGCTTTGATTAGGTTAATTGCCTACCTGGGAGCTCACTACTTCTTCCAGATGTCCAGAACACAAAGTAGCTAGCCAGAGCAGTGAAAGGACTCAGTGACCAGGAGACAGAATTCCCAGCTCCTTTGTTCTGCCTGCTCCCTCATCCACAGGACGTCCTGCTCTGCCGTGTTCTCAGTGAACACCAGCATGTCGGCTGAAGACAGAGCAAACCCAAACCAGCCATGCTGCCATCAGAAGCTGGGATTTTGCTTACTGTGTGTGTGCGAGACCCTGAGTTTGATTCCCAGCACCCAGGGGACTCAACAGGTCCAAAAGGTGTTCCCCAGAAAAGCCAAATAAAAAGTCCTTTTGCTTTTGATAGCTGCATGGTTTGAGTGTCATTGATGAAGTACAGTATGTTTGTAGCTTTAAGTCTGTGTGTCTGTGCTCCAGCAGAGCCCCTGACTGCCACCTAACCAGCCTCACTATTCCTGCTGTGAGTGGGCGGCTGCTTTGGCTGTGGATCTGATCTGCTGCTTGCCTGTGGACATGCCTGGGTGTTCTGATGCCAGTAGTTGCTACCACAGTGTTTGACAGGAACAGCTATGTTAATAGATAGTTTCCAACTTAGCTACAGGAGGTTTTTGTAACCAACTTTACTAACAACTAAGAATGTGTCATCCTAATTAAAGATGGAAAATAGCCAAGCGTGGTGACACATGCCTATAAATCTCAACATTTGGGAGGCTGAAATAGGATTTTGAGTTCAAGGCTAGCCTGAGCTATATCACAAGACCCTATCTTGGAAGAAAAATAAAAAGTAAAAATAAATAAAAATGAGCAGCTGACCAGAGCCAGGCTTATGCTCAGAGCACCAAGCTGTCCGTGGAACAGGGCTCGGGCCCACAGGCTGGCCTTGGTGAGCATGAGGCTCAGGTGCTTCCTCTGTCCCTGCCTCTGGCTGCCTCAGCCACTCCATCTTGTGCTTTATTGTGGTTTCCTATATACAGTTTTTCATTTGGTAAAACCCACAGAGAAGTATGCAGCTCCCTGAGCTTTGGCACTGTGTCCTGAGTAACTGATGCTCCTGATGCCAGCCCACCGTTCATGCCCCATCAGAAAGGACTTGGCCTTTTCTTGTACATGGTGCTGACAGAGAATATTACAGACTTGAAAAGGACATAATAGGCTATTAAAGATTTGTGTTCCATTGAGCAGAGTACTTATAAATATTTTAGCCATTGAAATATGAAGATCAGTATTGAATAGATAGTATTTTGTGTTTTCTTGAATTTTAATTCAGCTACTTTTTTCTGATCTGGAAAAGTTTTAAAGAAGCCAGGTATGGTGGTTCATGCTTATAATCTCAGCACTCAAGAGACTGAGGCAGGATGATTACCATGAGTTCAAGACCGACGTGGGGTACAGAGTGAGTTCCAGGCCATCCAAGGTTACAGAATGAGGTTACCCTATTTCAATAAAAGCAAAAAAAGTATTGAAAGCAACACAAGTAATACAGGTTATAGAAAGTTTTAATTTTTTTGTACAGTCCCATCCCCTTCTAATACTTTAAAATGTAGGCCCCTGGCTTCTACAACGGCACAAAGTGTCAGGGTTTTCTTAAATATGTTTTTATTCTTTTCATGTGTATGACTGTATTGTCTGCATGTATGTGAGCGCACCCGTGTCATGCAATACCTGTGGAGGTCAGAAGAGGGTGTCAGAT
>NW_008481366.1:0-3371 GCF_000622305.1 Nannospalax galili
AGCTGGGGCTACAGGGAGACCCTGTCTCAAAAAGACCAAAAAAATAAAATTAAATTAAAAAATAAAAAATAAAGGCATTAAAAAAAAGTACACTAGAGAGCAATTGAAGTAAATACCAGTGTTGACTTCTTGCCTCTACATGCACATGCACACATAAGCACCTGTTCCCCTCCCCCACAGACCCACACATAATAACCTGCATGTGCATACACCACATGTATACACACAAAAATAATAATCAGGAAGTGGGGTGTAGTGGCATATGCCTGTAATTCCAGGATTTAGGAAGTAGAGGCTGGAGGGTCAGGAGTTCAGGTCCAGCTACATAAGACCCTGTCCCAAAGAAAACAAAAACACAATCATTAGAATAGTGAGTTTGTTATAGACAAATGGATTCTGAGTGTTCTTTGAGACCGACTTTGTATACAGAACAATGGGCTAAGAGGGAAATGGATGAGGTTCCTGCCTGTCTCAGAGCAGGTGTAAACACCGTGGCGCTCGTGTGAGGAGAAAGTGGAACAATAGATTGCCCGTGGGGCTGAGATCCATGAGGAGAGCAGCAGAAGACAGCACATATGTCCTGTACCGTGCGCTGGTGGTTGTGAATGAGAACCACATGAGGTACTGGACAGCTGCCAGCTCGTCATCTTGCAGTCTTGGTTCTCTCTGCCCGCAGCTCTGCTTTCCCTTCTACAAAGAATGCTAATAGATAATCTCTGCTGAAGGGCCCCTGGAGTAGGATGTCGGTCACTAGGTACAGAGCACCCAGAATGGCATGGTTCAGTACTGGGACAAAGGGTGTACAGTCACCTCAAAGAAAAGAAACCAAAAGGCATGTCCTGTGTGCAGTGTGCAGTGCGGTAACTGGCTGCACCCATCTAGGTGCTCCTGCTGAGGGACGGCACTATCTGGAGGACAGGAAGAGAACGCGCAGTACCCAGAGCTCACTGAGGCTAGGCTGTGAGATAGTGTCTGTGTGGGTCAGAAAACAGCGTTGGCACTCCTGTGGCTGCAGCCTGATGGGTGAGCAGACCGTCCTCACAAAGGTCTGGGTGCTGTGGTTCATCAGTGGCAGTGGCAGGAATTGCCCTAACCATGCATTTCTGTGAAGAGCACCAGTTATTGAGTCACCAGTGTCAGGTCATCTGGTCTCCTTCACATGTTCTCCTGTGACCACTCGGTTCAGTCATACGGGCTGTGGGTTTCCTAGCCCCTCTCCCTGAATTTATGGTTTTTTTTGACCCTGGCTGTTCAGGGTGGATGGCAACAGAACCAGGCATCTTGGGGCCTCTCCAGGCTGAGGACCTTCCCTTCCCTGAGCCTGTCCCGGGGGATGTGAGCTTGCTCTTTAGGTGTTCCGCAGGTGAC
Source organism: Nannospalax galili (assembly GCF_000622305.1). Classification (NCBI taxonomy): domain Eukaryota; kingdom Metazoa; phylum Chordata; class Mammalia; order Rodentia; family Spalacidae; genus Nannospalax; species Nannospalax galili. Next base: position 1,369 of record NW_008481366.1, read on the forward strand.
GACGACCCACGGGGAGAGCAGCGTGAAGACATGCCCTGAGAGGTGGCTGCTGCTTCATTTTGGTCTGTTTCTGCTGCTCACACAGATATTGTAGTTATTTTCTACTCAGGGATTTGCCTGATGGATAAGTCCACATTTTTCTTCCTGGTTTTCAAAGGCTTTGATACTCTACCTGGAATGGGCAAACTTTTCCTAAAAATGCTATTTTAGTAACTATTTTAGCCTTTGTGGTGAGCTGGTCTCTGCTGCAACTGCTCGGCTCTGCCCTTGTGATGGGAAAGCAGCCGCAGGAGAAAAGATTGACACACGTGACCTTGTTGAGCTGAAACCGAGTAGACAGGAACAGGCAGTGCCCCATGGAGCTGCTGCAGTGCTGGGTGGAGGACAGATGCTCTAAGAGTGGGGCAGCAGCCCTTTGTCTTCTTACCGGCCAACTCTGGCCAGAGCCTGTTGGCTTACCTTTGTTTACCTTTGGCTCGTCATCTCCTCCTCAGGTCTGGGCCCCTCGTATGTCTAGTAAAACTAATTTCAGGGTTGTGCTGCTGGGGCTCCTGGTCACACCATCTGAGCTCTTCTGGCGTTCTGACTGCCTTGTCACACGTCAGTTACCTTCCTAAACCACTGCAGCTTTAGTGGGCAGTCACCTCTGAGAGCTTCTAATCCAAGAGTGTGCAGAGGAGGAAGAGCCTGAGCAGGCCCTGCTGAGTGCGTGCTCATGGTTAGCACACAACCCCAGGCATTTGAACTCTCTGCAAGGATGGCAAGTGGCTTGTGACCACCCGGATCCCAGCTCATGGCAGCTCAGATTTACAGCTTGGGCGTTGGAGAGCTGCTGCAGTGCTGGGTGGAGGACAGATGCTCCAGGAGTGGGGCAGCAGCCCTTTGTCTTCTTACCGGACGCTCTTGTCTGGATCCCGCACCCTTCCCCCGAGACCATGAAGGGTGTGCGCTGGGCCTGCTCTCCTTTCAGTGCCAGCCCCTAGATGCTCCTTCTTTTTCTGAGGGTCTGAGTGTTCTAGGGATTGACAGGTTGAGGGAGGTGGGAAGTGGGCGGTCCCCTCCTGACTTCAGTGGGAGGTTCTGCCAGCTGCTGCTGTCACCTCTGCTCCCTGACTTCAGGAGAAGGTGTAGCTCAGAGCAGCAGCTGGTAGGAAGTCTTTCTGCCTTCCCTGAAAAGCCACCTGGTGGTAGAACCAGTGTTGACTGGGTGTGGTTTGAAGGCTTTGATTAAAATTAGCACATGCTCCAGAGTCTTGTTGCTCATCTCTCTTAACCCTTGGGAATCTGCTGTAGTTAGTACATTGTCAGAGGTTTTCGTCTTGGTAGCAGAGCTATAGTGTGTGAAGCTTAGCAACGTCCCAACTGTCTTCCTACTTAGAATCGACTTTATCTTTGTAACATAAACCTTGTCAGTCATTTCACCGTGACTTGGATACAGATCTAGTGCCCTGAGGTCTGGGAGAGAATGGCCTGGTTTTCCTTGGCATGTGTCTGTTGTCTAAGGGCTCAAGGTTACAGAGTAATGGTTGCTGTCGCCACATTCTCCAAGACAGTGGGATGCACTGGCAGCATGGATGTGTAGGTTTGGTGTCATCTCAGTGTCTGTTGTGGTTGAGGAGGCCAAATAGATGCACTCAGATCAACTCCAAAGAGGTGTGAGAACATGTCGCTGGGTGAGGAGCTGTCTGTGATGTCTGCTCTGGGGAAGTTCACGGTCAAGACAGATCCAGGGAAGAGGAAGCCTCCAGCTGGGTCCACCCATGTCTGGTGAGGTGGCAAGGAGAGAAGACAGGAAAGGCACTCAGGTGAGAGGTACCGTGTGAAAGTGCAGGAGCATGGTGTCCACAGGACAGCCCCGAGGAGCCTGCCTTCAAAGCCGTCCAGTCTTACACAGAAGAGCCTAAGAAATAGCCTTACATTTTTCTGGGAGTGCTTGCCCTGGTTTGAATTATTCATTTTAAATTATTTCTCTTCCCTTTTTTTTTTTTTTCTTTTGTGTGTTT
>NW_008481367.1:0-3466 GCF_000622305.1 Nannospalax galili
CCTCTGCCTCTCAAGTGCTGGGATTAAAGGTGTGCACCACCATGCCTGGCCTAGGGTTTTATTTCTTAATCCATTCAACTATTCTGTGTCTTTTGTCTGGGGAGTTCTGTCCATTGATATTTAAAGTTACTAATGAAAGGTGTATATTGATTCCTGTCATTTTTATTTTGTTCATATGAAATAATGTTGTTCAACAAATCATCACGGCACTCTTAGGAACACCATAATTATTTTCTTTCTTTTGTGTCTGTAAATCAGTTTCGGTTTGACTGATTTGAGCTAGATTAACTAGGTTTATTATAAGCTCATGTTTGGCCCAAGTTAGTTTCACGGGTTTCTCACTCCCCATATATTAACAAAATAGAGTAAAGGAATAATACATTTATATTACTTTTGTTATACCCATAAATATCCCATTGGCCACATTACCATCAATAGGATAAGGATGGAACTCTTTTAAGAAAGTAGTGGTAAGGAAAGGGTTCATATTTGCAGAATGAACATACAGTCTGTAGTCTCCTTCTGTAGAAAAAAAAAAGCCTACATTCACATGGTAGTAATTTGTAAGGAGTATTCTCAGAAGCAAAACCTGTGAGAGAAGTAGGAGGCAGGTTTGAACAAAAAGAGAAAAACCACTGTGAAGCACTTTACAGAATTCTCAGATCATAGGATAATGACGCCTGAAGCTTTGACGGCCCCACAGTGAGACAAAGTTGAACCTCCCCTGCCAGTGACTTGACCAGCCATTTGAATCAGAGAAGCCTCTGGGGAGATGATGCACAATTAGGTGAGACAGTTTCCTTAGCCTGAGGGAAATTCCTGGAGGGTAGTGGGAGACTCAGCTGTGAATCATAAGCAGGGAACTTTCCAAGAAGATGCTGAGGTAAGACTATTCATCTCTCCCAAGAAGGTGATGAGAGTAAGATTGACTCTTTGCTGAACAATTATCTAACATACTATATTTGTCAAATAACAGTAAATACTACATTATGTACTTGTTCTTAATAAGTTTATCTTGAAACTGTGCTATATGCTAAGATAATAGAAACAATGAAGCAATTTTAATTTTTGTGTGGAAAATCAAGTAAGCTATATGAATTCAAATTTAGAAAATGAATATAATGAGATCTATGCACAGGGAGCTATAGAATAAAAGGTGGTGTTCTGTTTTACACTTGGCTTTTTTTTAAAATTAAGTGTATTATATAAAAAGGTAAATAAAAACTTTTCCAGAAGAGGTGAATCACAGTCTTTGAGCAAAAGAAGAAAGGGAAAAGAACACTCTGGGAAAAGGGGATTGAAAACTATGGAAATCTAGGAGAACTGTGAAACACACAAGGAGAGGAAGGACCATCAAGCAGTGCTGGCAAGATTCCAGGTTAGGCCCCTGTTCTAAGGAAACAAACCTGAAATTTGAAAGACTTAATGCACCCACTGCATTTATCCTTCTCCCAATAGCTAGTGCATGGAAATGATGAACAGATATTCAGCTGAGAAAGCACAGTCATTCATGAGAAATTCCTGTATTTGTTACTATTCTTTTGAACCCTATTCCCTCCCCTTTTAATGTTCACTATTTATTTTTTCAGCCTAAATTTTCTCATAGAACTCAAACATACCTAAATCACTGCAACCATGTCAGCTTCTTCATTGTCAGCATCATAATTATCAATATCAATTAGCATTTAATTTTATCTTTATAAGTCTATAAAATAAGGACTATGAATTATAGGATCATTTTACAGATGACAAAATTGAAGTTTAGAGGTTTATCTGTGTCTCAAAGGCACATAGATAATGCATATATGAAAAAAACACAATGCACAGACAGGCCTGCCTGATTTTGATGCTATTCTTTCTAAGTAGGATAGAAAGACTTACACTAATTTCTAACATGGCTCAGCACTGGGTATAGCAGATCTACTTAAAAGAGCCATCAGCAGCATACAAATGCGAAGCTGCATAATGCAGAAAGGGTGTCAGTTATTTCTGATCAATCTTTAAGAATGATCTGGAAAGACAGAAAATGAATCACTTAAAAGTAGACCTTAAAGACTGAGTAGACACTCAATATGCAAAGGAGGAGGAAGAATCTTCTAGAGGATGACATAGCTGGATCAATCATTTGCAGAAAGGAAAGCAAAGAGCATTTCTGAAGAGACACAAATGACTCTAACAATGTAAGGAAATGAAATAATGAGATCATAGAACCTAGAGATTTTGAATGTTACAGCTCTTGAATATTTCAATGGCCAACATTTTCATCTGTTACATAGAGAGTTGCTCTTCCGTTCTTAAGCTTTGATCTGCTTCTCTACATGCAAGACAGACATCCATGACTGATAGGCACATAGGTAAGTAGACAGACAGACATATATATGCAGCACATAGAAGCAAAAGGATTTAAAGAAAAAAGTAATGTTATCGCTACAGGTTTAATATATTTTTTTACAAAGTGAAACAACTTAAAATGTAAGTTTCTCTAGAGGCTACAGTAAAGCTCCCAAACCATGGAGTACATTACTGATGCATTATATATTACATATGTTATATCTTAAAAAATGAACTTGTACCACCTAATGAACCACTGCTTTAGTATTCTTCTTGATCCTTGAGAGCAATATGTTGCCATGGAAATGTGAGTCTGACTAGTCATTAACATCTTATTTTTTCCCCACACAGGAATTTGAGTATAATGTTATTCCCTCAGCAAGAATTAAATTAGCAATTATTCACCTGAAAATAGCATCAATGAGATCTAAGCAAACACACAGAACTAATGATGTGTTAAGTTCACATAAATTATGTTTGAATTATGCTGAGACTTCGTGAACCTGGTGTATTTCATATAGACACTAGATCCACGAGGAAGGTAGAAGAGGAACACAGTTACATATGTTGAGACAGCACAGTGCATTTGGTGACGACAAACCGACTTACCAACTTCTATCTATGAAGATTTTACTCTCCCTTACTAGTTAAAAATTTCCATTTTATGAACGTCTGCAAGTACCTACATGTGGACTTCCCTTGCTGATTGATATCTTTGCTTACTGGAGTATATACTGGATCACTTGTCTGCCCCCGTTCTAATTTCCTTTCTGATTATAGCACCTTGGATTTTCTCTAGAAAACAACTCCAGGTTATTTCATGAAGTCTTCAGATTCTTACAAGGCTCCGTGACCTCTTGCAGCAGTTACTATTTTGATCTCTCACCCATATTATCTTGACTTCTTTTGTTTTCCCACCATAAGAGTTCATTTCCTTACAAACTAGAGCAGTTCAGAAACATGAGATCTCACAAAACAAATCATCCAGATTCTACCTACGTCACTTATCAGAAAGTCCTTTCTCCTTTCCCTGTCTCACTGGCCCAGTTTTCTAATTTATGTTTAATTCCTGGCATCACCTACCAAATAAACTACAAAAACCCAAATCCTTGACTCTAGATCTACTTTAAAGAAA
>NW_008481368.1:0-3478 GCF_000622305.1 Nannospalax galili
AGTAGGAGTAACAACTTAATATTTATTTTCCAGTTTTAGGGTTTTTTTTTTGGCTCAATGTGTAGAAAAACTTGTATGTTCTATATTCCAGCCCTTGGTCCACGTCATGTTCCTTGTGCTTCAGAAATCTTCCACAGACATAGTCTGACCTGGAGTCCTCACACAAGGGCCGTCATTACAAAATGAAAGTGAGACCGTAGACATCCCCACATTTCACCACCCAGCCAACCAGCATGTAGACGTTGCCCATTTTCACCTCCAGCCTTGTTATTAACCTCTTTTTCCACTTGTCATGAACTTTGCAGCTATGATGCCCCTTTTAATCCTAGTATGCACTCTTTCTAAAAATGGTTTCATATAGAAAGATTAGGGGTCCGGAGATATGATTCAGTGGTTAAGCACCTGTTCTAAGAAATCCATGACAGGTGGTTTACAAACCACTGGTAACTCTACTTCCAGGGGCACCTGATTCCTCTGGACTCATCTGTTGGCACATGCACATAGTTACACACAGAAAAACAAAGATTTACATTATCAAAAATAAAATAAATCTTCAAAAAGTTGAGGATAAAAGTGCCTGAATAGGTAGGTTAGAGAACTGCTTACTGTCACAGACTCCTGAGTGAGGAGAAAGGGCAAACATGTCTATTTTATAGAATTGCAAAGAACTAAAATAACTACGTTTGCTAAGGACCTCATCAAGGATAGCCCCCAGTGCTATCTATATGTTATACGTGAGTTCAGTTCATATTTTTTCAAAGACAATTTAATGATACTCAGAGCATCAGCTAAACAACATAAAACTCAGTACCTTAATATATTACTAAATTCATTTTACATTAAGCAGCTCTCTCCAGTGGAAAGCATAACTCACACTAGTTAAACACATTCACTGAGAAAAGGGATCCCCAAAGTTATGTTATTAACAGTCCATGATTTATAAAGAATTGCTCATGGAAACTGCTTCAGCTACCTGGTATTTAGAGTTTATGCTGTTAATTAAAGCCATATGCTCTTTTGCTATGGTGAGTAGAAAGAGTTTGATACTAGAGCAGTTATAGCTGACTTAACGAAATAGCATTCCATGCATGCATAGAATCCACCTCATTTGATTTGTTTCCAAGCAGTGATGTCTTTCATGTGTAGATAAAGTCACTGAGCCTTGCCAGAGAGACATCTGCTTAGTTCTTCCTCCCCAGTAGAAAGAAAGGAGTTTCAGTCCTCAGACCATACTCTCTCACCCTGTCATCCTTATGTTCAATGACATTTGGCCCTCTAGCTAGTTACGGGGTAATGGAGTTGTTGAAATTCATCAAGCAGCATAAAGCTAAGCTGTCCACACAGTGGTAGAACCTGTGGTCTTGGCACTGTCAGCACCATGGCCTAAGGGTGCCCTGCCCGCAGGTCACTGCTGTTTGTTTACCCAGTTGCATGGCTGCTTGTAATAGGGCAAAGACCTTGCAGTTGGAACTGTAACTTTTGTTTCAGATGTTTCCACATCAAATTATAGCACAACAATAGCAAGTTGTGCGATCTCTCAGGCTAAAGCCATCAGGATGATAGGCAAAATGTTCAGTCCTGTGAATTTTGTCTTAGTGTGGCTTAGGTTTGCCACCACATAGGCAGGTTGCAGAATCCCACTTTACTACAACGTCCTACAGCCTGCCACACCTTGCTCACAGATAGGAGGTATTTATATTTTCCATTAGTGCTTACAATGCAATCACTTCATGAAACACAAGCCATTTTATGAAAATGCCTCACTGATAAACGTTTCAAAATCCATTTTATTATAGGTTTCTCATTTAGAAAATAAAACAAAAGTAATTCTATGCTGTTCTAGTAACTTTCTTTTGCTGTGATAAACACCACGACTAAATCCAACTTGGGGAATAAAGGGTTCATTTCACCTACAGCTTAGAGTCCATCATGGAGGGAAGACAGGGCAGGAGCTCCGGGCAGGAAGTGAAGCACAGACCATGGAGATATCTGCTTACTAGCTTGCCCCTCTGGCCTGTGTTCAACCTGCTTCCTTATACAACCCAGGGCCACCTGATCAAAAGTGGCACCGCTGACAGTGTGCTAGGCCCTAACACATCACTCAGCAATCATGAAAATACCTCACAGTCATGTTCACGAAATCAGTTCAATAGAAGAAATTCCCCAGTTGAGGTCCCCTCTTCCCAGGTGTGTCAAATTGACAACTAAAGCTATCCAGAACATGTGCTAAAATTGGTTAAGATGTAAATACCTCCTACTGTGATATGTCATTGCGAGGAGCGCCAGGTGCCATTATCATAGAGATGTGATGTTTGATTTAATATGGTATTACATGGTTTAAGTTTAAAAAATCAAATAATAGGTAACTTTACAAATATAGTTACATGAAACTTAATTTTTTGCACTAGATTTTCAAGTGTAAGACAGGACAACCTTGAAGCTATTAAGTAAATTTTTTAAAGGTAGTCCTCAGAAGAAGACTAGACTTTAACAAAGAACTACTAGAGGTGTGTCTTTAAGTGTGCTGATTTGCTCCCACTTACTATGCATAAATATTATCCCCCGTGGACCAAATATAATATAGAATTTGGAGATTTCCATATATGTTAAGTATTGTTACCTTTATATAATTATTTATTCTTCATGAGCATTATTACTCCTTAATTTGTTTGCAATAATAATTCATTTTACTAGTCAAAGACTGTTCACATATTAGTGGTACAAAATTGTTAAATTGTTGCAAAACAACATTCACCACACCAAGGCGAAAATGTGGTGACGGAAAAGAGGAAGGAAACAGCACAAGGGCTGTCCAAACAGAGGCCGATAGTGCTTGAGGTAACGTTTAACAGGAAATTAAATAGAAGCTAAAGTCCATAGCATTCTAGGGGGAAAACACATTCCCAGGTACTCACAAGAAATGAAGGAACAATTGATATGGGAACACTTTTGGCTACAAACTTTTATCAGTGGGGTAGTGACTAGTGAACACGAAAATAACCATTAAATGAAAAATTTTCACTATAAATTATACACAGATATTCAGGTAATCTCTTTGAATCTCTGATTAATGTGTCAAAGCTGTTGCATATTGTCATGAGATGCCAACAGAGTTTTGTAGAATAAACTCTGATTTCCTGTTTACCAAGAAAGTGATTAAGTGATGTCTAGAAAACCACACTTTAAAATAAAATCATCATTTTCTGAGCCTACTACAGAAAAACTCCCATTCCAGAGAATCATCTTCCTGAAACAAAATCCCAATGACCAGAAAGTCAGAATTTAGATTAACTAAAGTCTAATGTATTCCTGCAGCCCATTATATCCTCACTTGCCAGTCCTAGAGTATCCATACCAATGAAACACTGCAACTCCTCAGAACATGAAATGAGGGATGAGGACTGAGGGATTCAATTTCATCCATAAAGGAGGAATTCTTTCCAGTAAATCTGGTAACAGATATAAAGAAAAAAAAAAA